>NC_069499.1:925339431-925643181 GCF_027579735.1 Bombina bombina | reverse complement strand
GTAGCTGGCAGAGAGTTCTGATCTAATGTCTGATGTGTCTGAGAAGGCACAAGGAACATAACTAAATTAGCCCAATTTGTTTGTCATTGTGCAGTGATATTGACTGTGTTTATTATGTTGCTATATGTGAGCTGTGCTGGACAAGATCCTCTTTTTTTCTTTCTCTATATAGATAGATAGATAGATAGATAGATAGATAGATAGATAGATAGATAGATAGTAATACAGTGCGATATATATACATATATAGATATAAATATTATAGCTGAATTCACTATGGTGGCAAGGCATTAACTTTTTCAGGTTTTATATATTGGTATACTAATATTGGCTTCCTTTTTGCACCTGACCCCACATTGTTCCACTTTCTGTTTTACAAATTTTGTCAGGTTATAGACATAACTATCCCCCAAATGTAATTTAACCTATTTTTATCATCTTTTTAATTTTCAGATAAAAATTAGCAACTCTATCAAAATGCTTACGCTTGTAACCTTCACCTGTTATCAGCTCAGCAACTTGTATTTGTAAATATGTTAACAAATTAATATATTTTTATGTCAGTAAAAATGTTTAGGGCTAGATTACGAGTGGAGTGCGTTGGTTAGCGCGCTAATTAATTAATTTTCACTCGACGCACGCAAAAGGCCGAAGTTAGAATATCACTACCGTTTTAACGTACTCCCCCGTAGACTTCAATGGAGCAAGAAAAGCGGAAAAAAAACTAACACCCATACTTGCGCGGTAAACTGAATCGCCTTAAGCCCCTACTCTAATAACCCCTAAATCGCCACATAGCCCACCACAAAGTACCCCACTACACTATTAACCCCTAAAATGCTACACCCTCACATTGCAAAGTACCCTCTACACTATAAAACCCTAAACCGCCACATCACAGAGTACCCCTCAACACTATTAACCCCTAAACCACTACACCCCCATTGCAAAGTACACAACTAAACTACATTGCAAAGTGGGGCTTTAGTTTTAGAATAAGCAAAACTGTGAGTTTTTTTTTCTTTTTGGTCATTTTTTTTTCTTTTCTGTAATGGTAGGATTGTCATATTCTGTAATGTCAGATTTTGTATGTAATAATAGGGGGGTTAGCTAGTTAGGTGGTTTAGAGGTTATTGGGTACTTTGAGGGTTTAGAAGTTTATAGTGTAGAGGGGTACTTTGCAATGTGGGGGTTGTGGCTCTTTAGGGGTTAATAGTGTAGAGGGGTACTTTGCAATGTGATGTTATGGTGGTTTAGGGGTTAATAGTGTAGAGGGTACTTTGCAATGTGGGGTGGTGGTGGTGGTTTAAGGGTTAATGGTGTAGAGGGTACTTTGCAATGTGGTGTTATGGTGGTTTAGGGGTTAATAGTGTAGAGGGTAGTTTGCAATGTGGGTGGTGGTAGTTTAGGGGTTAATAGTGCAGAGGGGTACTTTGCTATGTGGGGGTGGGTCAGTTTATGGGGTTAATAGTATAGTGGGTACTTTGCGATGTTGGAGTGTGTGGTTTAGGGGTTAATAGTATAGCGGATACTTTGCGATGTGTGGGTGTGGCATTTTAGGGGTTAATAGTGTAGAGGGGTACTTTGTGGTGGGCTATGTGGCGATTTAGTGTAGTGATTTAGTATGTGGCGATGAATAGTGTAGTTTAGTGCAAACTTTCTTCCCGCCAAACTGTTTATGCAACCTTTCAGGCCGCATAAAAAGTTTGAGTACTAAATGTGATTGCGTTAGAATTAATTTAATTTCAACTAGTAATACGAGTGCATATTGGTGCTCGACACTGCCCATAGAGAATATGGGGAGCAAAAATTACTGCAAGTTCACGCAAACTAATTTGGGGTAATTTAAACAGCGCAACATTTGTAATATGGATTTGAGTGTAAAAAAAAACACAGCAATCTCGCAATTGCATTTACGCTCCTCTCGCTAACGATAGCACGCCACTCGTAATCTAGCCCTTAGTTAATTTTTTTTGTGTGATTTTAATCAATATACTATGAATTATAAATTATATTTTATATGAAATATTCACATTTATCTGTCTGTACCTTATATACGTAGAATATTCCATATAATTCTTAAAGAGATAATAAAGTAAAACATTTAACTTTTATGATTCATATAAAATTTGCAATTTTAAACGATTTCCAATTAACTTATATTTGCTTCATTCTCTTGGTATCCTTTGCTGAAACCCATACCTTGGTGGGCTCAGGAGTGGCCGCTCAAATATGCCTCTTGTTAAAAAATGTGGGTTTTGTGTCCCTTTAATTAGTCATATACTTTTATTGAAGATGTGTGTGTATTACATGCTTTTCAATTGTTTCACATTTTGAAATACTTGTCATAAAGGGCATTTATACACTTTATACCCTGGAGAGTGAGACATAAAAATTAATTGGTCTATTAACGGCCACATATGACAAGCCAAACTGCAATTCAGATTTTTGGCTCAACATAGACTTACATTGGATTAAAAAGATCCATCAACATTACATACATAGTTTGATTAGGAAAAAAAAAATCTGACAGCTTTGTAAACTGCACAATTGAAGGTTTTTTGAGTCATAGTAATGACTATTGAAAACAAATAACCATTAAAATCTCAATTTGCTATTTTTCTATAATGAACATGAAAGAGCAGTAGCTTAATATGTTTACATATTTTATTTTAGAAAACCGGTTGAGTAAAACCTATTCGACTTTAAAGGGTCATAATAGTCAAATATAATTAGAGAATGTATTTTAAGACTAGTGACCCAGCACTACTATGTTCCAATCAGCAGCGCTAGTTGCATTACTCAGCTGTTTGAATAGCGCTGCTGATTTGAACAGTGGTGGTTAACTGCTAAGGACCAGAAGTGCTCTGCTAGTCCCAAGTGGTACTTCCAAGTGTATTTAACCCCTTTGCAGGGTTTAAACAAACAGTAGTGTAGGATCGCTAGTCTTATTTAAAAGACCACTAAACACAGTAAAATTGCATAATCAATAAATTCATAATAAAGAGACAACGCAAAAGCACCTAGTTTGAATTTAACTTGAGCAGTAGATTTTTTTTCTGACAAATGTCAGTTCCTAGATTACGAGTTTTGTGTTAAACAGGGTGTGAAACGAACGCAACAAAAGTTGCATTATTTCACCCCATAGCGCTGCCATTACGAGTTTCTGAAAAGCCTCCTTGTGGGTGCGATATGGTGGCGTTAAGCTCCATACCGCACAAAATCCAAGGGCTGCTTTGACGTGCTCGTGCACGCTTTCCCATAGACATCAGTGGGGAGATAATGTTAGAAAAACAACTAACACCTGAAGTGCCGCATGGCGATCACCGTTACACAACCCCATTGATGTCTAAAGGGAAAAAAAGTAACTTTTAAACTTAACACCCTAACATAAACCCCAAGTCTAAACACCCCTAATCTGCCGACCCCAACATCGCTGACACATAAATAAAGTTATTAACCCCTAAACTGTCGCTCCTGACATTGCTGATACTAATAATAGTTATTAACCCCTATTCCCGCTCTTCCCGACATCGACGCCACTATAATAAAGTTATTAATCCCTATCCCGCCGATCCCTGACATCGGCACCACTATAATAGTTATTAACCCCTAAACCTCCGGCCTCCCACATCGCCGCCACTAAATAAACCTATTAACCCCTAAACCGCCAGCCCCCCTCATTGCAAAACACTAAATTAAACTATTAACCCCTAAACTTAACACCCCCTAACTTTAAATTAAAATTACAATATAGCTATCTTAAAATAAATAAAAACTTACCTGTGAAATAAAAAAAAGTATGTTTAAACAATAAATTAACTTAATATAACTATTCTAATAAAATTAAATAAACTACCAATTAAAAAATCGAAATTACACATTTAAAAAAACCTAACAGTATGAAAAATACTAAATAAATCTAAAATTACAAAAAATAATAAACACTGAATTACGAGAAAGAAAAAACACTAAGCTTACAAAAAATAATAAACTAAATTATCAAAAATAAAAACAATTACTCCTAATCTAATAGCCCCATAAAAATAAAAAAGCCCCCCCAAAATAAAAACACCCCCTAGCCTACAATAAATTACCAATAGCCCTTAAAAGGGCCTTTTTTAGGGCGTTGCCCTAAAGAAGTTAGCTTTTACCTGTAAAGAAAATACAAAGTCCCCCCAACAGTAAAACCCACCACCCAACCAACCCCCCCAAAATAAAAATCCTAACTCTAAAAAAAACCTAAGCTACCTATTGCCTCTAAAGGGGCATTTCTATGGGTATTTCCCTTAAAAGGGCATTTAGCTCTTTTGCATTGCCCAGGATCATCCATTTTACTAAATCATTAGAAAAACATTTTGAAACATTTGTTTTTAGATGAAACAGAGATTTATTTTTTTATAGTTTCTGAGATTATTGTGATTTTCTATAATATATTTGTTGCTGATGTATAAATAAAGACCGATATAAAGCGGATGTTTAGCTACAAGCTGGTGTTTATTATCAGCATCACACTTATTTACAGGGCAATGTTGTGCATTTGTACAATGTGGGTGCAAATAGACAGATGGTCGATGTTAATACCCCAGCTTTTTATCATTTTCCCTATATACTTCAGTTCCCAGCATTGCTTTGCAAACCCGAGGGAGCTCATTATAAAAAAAAAGCAGATGGTTGTTGTTGGTGCAGCAATTTCATGTAACTATCAGACGTCTTTGCACCTATGCAACGTGGGTAATAAAGATTTCTTAAGCCTGGATAACAGCAATGATGGTGTTAACATGAAGTAATCTCTCCACTTGCAGCATTTGTTTATCCTTAAGCTTTAGCTATAATTGGCCTTGCTGTGTTGTTCAGCTCTTGCATTAAAGGGTCATTGTAGTTGAAACATGACATGCTATAGTTCATTAGAGCATGTGATTTTCCACTACTCACTGTGGGAACTTTATGGGGCCGATTTAAGAAGCAGCGGTCTTAGGTCTCGTCCGCCAGCTCTGAGGCAGCGGACACCAATCCGCTTGATCGTATACAATCGGGTTGGACGCGAATCTGCAGGGGCACCAGAACTGCTTGTGCAATGTTAAATGCCGACAGTGTATGCTGTCAGCATTTAGCGATGCAGGGCAGACATGATTCACTATAGCGAATCATGTCTGCCTGGGGTATGATAAATCTACCCCATGTGTTTAATTAAGGGGTTAAACAATTAGCTAAAGTCTCACAAGTTGTATAGCTCCCAAGCTGAAGAGAGATATTCATTGTCCAACTTGTGTGACTGCCCCTGGCAATTGTCTCACCTGCTGTTTCCTGCGTTGGACCAGCATTGGAGCTTTATTTATGTATTTAAAAAATGTGTGTGGTTAAACACATATGGCCCAATGATCTAATCTAAATCTCTCCATTCTGGTGATAATATCTAAGACACCTTGTCGTTACTGTAAGGTCCCTCAAAGAATTTTAGAAAAACACATTTTCGCTTGGTAATTGTTTATCTAGCTATGCAGGTTATGGATGTGAGTAAGAGACTCATATGCTGCAATATTAGGCTAAAAAAAAAAAGCTCCTAAAATATTTGTGTGATTTTGTTGTTGACCAGTTCCATAGTGAGTGGTGAAAAAATATGTTCTCTGACAAATCAGACATTGTCCCTTTAAATAGCTTTGCAGTAGCACCGGCAGTTTGCATGTATATAACATAGGTGCATTTTATTTTTAGAGAGGTTCATTACCTAAAATAGTATCATATTATCAGCTCCTTAAAGGGACACTGAACCCAATTTTTTTCTTTTGTGATTCATATAGAGCATGCAATTTTAAGCAACTTTCTAATTTACTCCTATTATCAATGTTTCTTCATTATTTTGCTATCTTTATTTGAAAAAGAAGGCATCTAAGCTAAGGAGCCAGCTAATTTTTGGTTCAGAACCATGGACAGCACTTGTTTATTGGTGCTGTCCAATCAGCAAGGACAACCCAGGTTGCTCACCAAAAATAGGCCGGCATCTAAACTTACATTCTTGCTTTTCAAATATAAATGCCAAGGGAATGAAGAAAATTTGATAATAGGAGTAAATTAGAAAGTTGCTTAAAATTGCATGCTCTATCTCAATCACAAAAGAAAAACATTTGGGTTCAGTGTCCCTTTAACTGCTGTAAGAACTGTAATGCATTGTTATGTATTGTGTTACATCTCTCTTTAGCAGCCAAGAGTTTAAGGGAAAATTTAAATATAACTTTATAGCAGCAAAATGCCTGAACTTCATGTGATTTGTAAACACTGATTTAACACAGTAACAATTCTGTGAATGAAATGAATGGATTGTATTATGGCTGACTCAGCAGCTCCACCTACTGGTAAAAAGATCTTAACAGGCACATCCAGCTACAGGACAGGAGCTAAGTCCTTGAGCGCTCCAAACATAGCAAATTTTATAATCACCCGGGCCCAGCCTGAACCTAAAGCACAGGTACCGCAAACAGGTTCAGTCACCTGAAGAATATCTCAGTAATTTAATACCAGAAATAGCAGCCTTTGAAGGGATATTTTGGACATACTGATTATTATTCTCTGCTAAAAAAAAATTAAAGTTTTATGCTTTTTGGAGTTAATACTGTTCATCACCAGAGCTGTAAGAGTTGGACTTATCAGTATGTGAGCAGAATATCCCACCCAGATGTGTTGAACTGTTAGTTTCAAAATGAAAACAAACAGCTTTAACATAACCTTTTTCATGCAAATAGTATTTTAGTATTTTAAATAGTGATCATTCTTATGAATTCTGGGAATATTTCATGTTTAATGTCCCTTTAAATAAATCCATCTAGTCTAGCCATGGTCTTACAAAGATAGTTTAGGCTCAGAATACCTTACATCCTTTACTGTGTTTGTTCTACTACCTTTGTTGCAAGACTGGACAAAATATCATTTCTGCTAAATGGTCATTTTAAAAAAATGAGAGCGAGTGGTAAGTAGTTGTTTATAATAAATAGTAGTTGTGTAATCTACACATTTAGGCACACATGTATTAAAAGGGGCAGGCTTCTCAACTTGAGAAGTTGTCCGCTCACTTTCGCGGCATACGGGCAGCCGATTCTGTTCATCTGCTGGCGGTATGTATCATTATATGCTCAAGTGAGCGTGTAAAGCCCGCCCCATCTCTCGCATGACCAATCGCAAGAGAGAATGACATGTCAATGAGCTCGCTTACTAAGGATGATTTCTCTCCGCCTCCTCAGAGTTGGGAAAGAGTGAAAGAAGCAGTGGTTTGATTACCGCTGCTTATTACTTTACAGGAAGCAGGCTCGCATGTGCGAACTTGCCCCGCAAGGGCTCTGGAGCATCTTACACTGCTTCGTACATGGAGCCCACAGGGTCAGATTACAAATAAAGCACAAAAAAGTAAGAGGCATGGATTGCTAATATTGCATGAAAAAAATCTGTACAATTTTGTTCTGAAATTGTGGATTATTTGTGTTATGTTGTGCAGTAATCTAGTGAGGAGTGTACATTGTGCTAGAAAGAATAGTTTGCACCAGAACAGTGTCTAGTACAACCGTGTTTCTCAATTCCAGTCCTCAAGTACCCCTAACAGGCCAGATTTTCATGATATCTGAACTAGAGCACAGGTGAAATAATCAGCTGATGGGTGAGAGCAGGTTAGTAACCATGGTTACTGATCAGCTGATTATTTCACCTGTGCTCTAAATCAGATCTGGCCTGTTAGCGGTACTTGAGGACTAGAGTTGTACCACAGTGTCTGGTGAAAATTAAAGCTCCTTCTAAGTAAAGAACAAAGGTATTTAAAGTATTTCTTAAAGCACCTTTGACTTTAGCACAGTTGGCCTAGCACACCTTTGGGTTAGAATGCAAGTGAAAGCCAGAAGAGGGAGTTACCGCTAACGCACTATCTGACCTCCAGAGGTTAGCACCCCTGAGGCTTTCACTTTTTTTTTTTTTTAAATACTTACCTTTTTCTTTAGGAAACCCAGACCGGCGATCCTCTGCAAGCAGCTCCTCTGTACTTAGCACCGCAATGATGAAACCGGCTTCCTTCAATCGTGAAGCCACGCAATGATTGGAGGAAGTCGGTTTCATCATTGCTGAGGTAAGTACAGAGGAGCTAAGGGGAGGATAGCCGGCCTGGGTTTCCTAAAGAAAAAGGTAAGTATTTTTTTAAAAATTGCTTTCATCTAAATGTTAAAGGGACATAATACTCATATGCTAAATCACATGAAACTGATCCAGTATAACTGTAAAAAGCTGACAGAAAAATATCACCTAAGCATCTCTATGTAAAAAAGGAAGATATTTTACCTCACAATTTCCTCAGCTCACCAGAGTAAGTTCTGTGTAAAAAGTTATACTCAGCTGCTGCTCAGCTGCAAGTAAAAAAAAATAAAAAAATGAAGAAATGAACAGCAGCCAATCAGCATCAGCAGTGCTGAGGTCATGAACTCTTTTACTGTGATCTCATGAGATTTCACTTAACTCTCATGAGATTTCATAGTAAACTTCCTTAAACTGAATAGGAAAATAAGATGAGTGTGCACGTAAGCTCACTCCCTTAGCTGTCCCGCGACAGACATACTGATTTGCTGCTTAAAGTCCTTTGCAATGGGATTTGAATACTTAGGACATTTTGAGGTAAAATATCTTTCTTTTTTACATAGAGGTGTTCAGGTGATATTTTCTAATCAGCTTTTTACAGCTATGCTGCATCACTTTCAAGTGTTTCAACATTTGAGTATCATGACCCTTTAATGAAAGAAAGTGCCCCTGTTTTTAATAATATTTTTAAAAACCGGGCACTTATTCATTCAAATTTACATTCACTTTAAGTAAAATTATATAAATTGTTAGTTTCACATCATAAAGAGATTTTATTAATGAAAAAAACTTTAGTCATTATCAACACTGAATGACTTAATTACCTATATGACTGAAAGTCTGAGGAAAACCGGGGAAAACTCTGAGAAATTACTGTTTCTTATAGTTGTATTTATTTATTTATGAATTTATTCATTTATTTATTTTTGCATGCTTACCCTAGAGTAAGAAAGCCTAAAACATTATAATTTCTGCCTGTTGAAATGAACAATATTTTAGAACCAAACCAAAAGAAGAAAAGATTACAATGCTCCAAGTTTACAGAATTTAAATATTCATAAAGTACTTCAAAATACAGTTGGCCAGATTACAAGTGCCCCGCTATTTAGCACTTTCGCTTTAGTGCTAACACCGCTAGAAGTAATATTTTTGTGCACGTGGGTGAGCACATGTTTTACAAGTTGAAATTAAAACTTTTGTATGCAAGCAAAACCCGATACACGCTAACTAAAGGACTTCGGATATCGTGACTGCACTAAATTTTTCTTCCCATGGACTTTAAAGGAGACCGCAGAAGAAAAAATCACTTATTGCTCGTACACTAACCCGACAGTATTAATATTTAACATTCCAATGTTCTTCACATACAGGAAAATGTTATTGTTATATTAGATACATATTTCTATATACATCTGTATATACCTATAGATATAAAGGTATAGATATTTTTTTACATTAACGTTATCAGATATATAGAAATATCAGATATATAAAAATTATTTTTTTTCTATGTGAGCAAGAAGAGTACTACTGCCGCCGCCACCTGGATTAAAACGATGGACCACAGCCTGGAAGAAGATGGACCGCCTGGATGAATATGGACCGCAGCCTGGAAGAAGATGGCGTGCCACCATCATCATTGGTGAGTATGCGGTTAGTGTTAGTTTTTTTTTGGGGGGGTGCTTTTTTTTATTGGTTAGGGTTTGTTTTTTTATTTGGGCAGCAAAGGAGCTGAATGCCCATCCAAATGCCCTTTTCAGGGCAATGGTTAATTTAGTTTTTTTTAGTTAGTTTTTTTATTTTGGGGGGGGGGTGGAATGTTAGTGGGGGTTTTTCCTAAAAGAGCTGATCACTTTAGGGCAATGCTCTACAAAAGGCCCTTTTAGTTTTAGAACAGGGCTTTTTTATTTTTGTGTTTTTTTTTGGGGGGGGGGTAATAGAATAGGATTACATTTTTTTGGTTATTACTTTTTTTAAATTTCTGTAATGTTAGGGGTTGTTTTTTTTTCTGAAATGTTAGTTGTTTTTTTTCTGTTTATTTTTATTTTCTATAATGATAGAGTTTTTTATTTTCTGTAATGTTAGGGTTTTTTATTTGTAGTAATAGTAGGGTTTTTTTTAAAGGTAAGATTAAGTTTTAATTTAATTTTACTGGTAAAATTTACAGGATTATTTTTTGTAAGTTTAGGGGTATTTTGGGGTTAAATTAGGGGGTGTTATGTTAGGGGGTTTAAATGTTAGTTTATTACTACAGGCCTAATCTTCATTTCCTCAGATACACCTTTGGGGGCCTATTTATGAAAGCGTCAACCACAAATACGCTGGAATTCTGCATCGTAATTGTTGCGAGATTGATCCGACCTAGTTATCAAAGCATCAAGATCGGCAAATTTTGAAAATTTGTGATGTAACATACGATCCCGCAATTTCAATCCGACGCAGATCGATGCTTACGTCATAACAGATGTCCCGAATACACATTCGACTCGATTTGACACTCTTTCCAATTTATCAAATATTTAACAGGTATGCTCACGGCTATTCCGACGCAGCGTACCTAGTTATTAAACCGCCACCCTTGAGGCCGCGGATGCCATAGAAATCAATGGGAGTCTGAAAGCAACGAAAGCTTATGTTCGATGCTGCAAGACAATGAAATATACCCCATTGATTTCTATGGCTGAAAAAAGTTACGTTTACATCTAACACCCTAACATAAACCCTGAGTCTAAACACCCCTAATCTGCCGCCCCCGTCATCGCCAACACAAATAAAATGTATTAACCCCTATTTCGCCGCTACCCCGACACCACTAAATAAACTTATTAACCCCTAAACCTCTGGCCTCCCACATCACCACCACTAACTAAACCTACTAACCCCTAAACCGTCAGCGCCCCACATCGCCAAAAACTAAAACTTAAAAGGGCCTTTTGTGGGGCATTGACCCCAAAATATCACCTCTTTTACCTTTAAAAAAAAATACAAACACCCCGCAACAGTAAAACCCACCACCCAACCAACCCCCCAAATAAAAACCCTAACTCTAAAAAAAACCTAAGCTACACATTGCCCTAAAAAGGGCATTTTAGCTCTTTTACAAGCCCAAACCCTACTCTAAAATAAAAACCCACCCCAAAAATTTAAAAACAACACTAACACTAACCCCCGAAGATCCACTTACAGTTCTGAAGTCCCGACATCCAGACGGAGACATCTTCATCCAGGTGGCGATGTCTTCATCCATCCAGGCAGAAGAAGTCTTCATCCAAGCAGAGATGTCTTCAGCCATCCAGGCGGAAGAAGTCTTCATCCAAGCGACAATGTCTTCATCCATCTAGGCGGCAAAAGTCTTCATCCAATGCGGCATCTTCTATCTTCATCCCTGTGTCGCGGAGCAGGACCATCCTGAAGCCATCCGACGCGGAGCTCCTCTTCTTACGGTCGCCGCCGTAAACTGAAGCTTCAATGCAAGGGATGCGATTTAAGATGGCGTCCCTTGCATTCCTATTGGCTGATTTGAGTGTTAAATACAAATCAGCCAATAGGAGGCTAGCCTCTGAAATCCTATTGGCTGTTCAAATCAGCCAATAGGATGAGAGCTACTGAAATTCTATTGGCTGATTTGAACAGCCAATAGGATTTCAGTAGCTCTCATCCTATTGGCTGATTTGAACAGCCAATAGAAATTCAGTAGCTCTCATCCTATTGGCTGATTTGAACAGCCAATAGGATTTCAGTAGCTCTCATCCTATTGGCTGATTTGAACAGCCAATAGGATTTCAGAAGCTCGCCTCCTATTGGCTGATTTGAATTTAACACTCAAATCAGCCAATAGGAATGCAAGGGATGTCATCTTGAATTGCGTCCCTTGCATTGAAGCTTCAGTTTACAGCGGCGACCGTAAGAAGAGGAGCTCCGTGTCGGATGGCTTCAGGATGGACCCGCTCCGCTTCGCAGGGATGAAGATAAAAGATGCCGCTTGGATGAAGACTTCTTCCGCCTGGATGGATGAAGATATCGCTGTCTGGATGAAGACTTCTCTGTCTGGATGTCGGGACTTCAGAACTGTAAGTGGATCTTCGGGGGTTAGCGTTAGGATTTTTTTTTTTTGGGGTGGGTTTTTATTTTAGATTAGGGTTTGGGCTTATAAAAGAGCTAAATGCCCTTTTAAGGGCAATGCCCATTCAAATGCCCTTTTCAGGGCAATGGGTAGCTTAGGTTTTTTTTTTAGTGTTAGGGTTTTTATTTGGGGGCGTTGGTTAAGTGGTGGGTTTTACTGTTGGGGGGTGTTTGTAATTTTTTTACAGGTAAAAGAGCTGATATCTTTGGGGCAATGCCACACAAAGGGCCCTTTTAAGGGCCATTGGTAGTTTTTTGCAGGCTAGGGTTTTTTTTTATTTTTGGGGGGATTTTTTATTTTGATAGGGCCATTAGATTAGGCGTAAAAAAAATGTACTTTGACAGTGCCACTCTTATATCCAAAAACACAGTAACAGGAAGAATCTCCTACATCCACTAACGCCATTCGAAGTGTTATATAAATCCTCAACCCCCATAAGGAAGACCCTTGCACTTACCTATTCCATTTTACAAGCGACGACAAACATCCCACACTATATAGATAGCTGGGAAAAGGAACTTAATATAGAACTGACACATAGGGTCAGGACATGCATGTACTCCAAAATAACTAAGGTCTCAGCTTCTAGTAGATTAATTGAAATGAGCCTCAAAATCGCTCAAAGGTGGTACCTCACCCCATCCAAAATACATAAAATCTATCCAACCAGTAGTGAGAGGTGCTGGAGATGTGGCACGTCCCCAGGTGACATGGCGCACATCTGGTGGACTTGTCCCATGCTAGTAAAGATATGGGAGATGATCACAAAAGAGACCTTGAATATGCTGGAAGTGATATTGCTACCAGACCCGATTGTTTGGTTATTTAATGTCACTCCTCGCAAATTACCGGGGCACAAGAGGAATTTATTATTTATAGCCAGTAATAGCCTAAAAACCTTGATTGCAAAAAACTGGGAAGAACAAAGAAGTCCCCACTTTAGTACAATGGAAGGCTACATTTTGCCAATTTCTAGATTTGGAGGAGTACGCATACATTAAAAAACAAGAGGGGGGACACGTACATCCAGATGAAGGCATTGTGGGAATCATACATAAACACAATAATTTAGTATTTGGTTTGCCTTTTGGAGTATATGCCATGCCTTAATGGGAGATCTGGTGGGCTGAAGAAGTAATTGCTGCTCATCTACATAGTAACTGAAAGGAGATGTAATGGTATCATTCTGACAACTTTATATATATATATACTTTTTGTTATTTGTTATGATTTATGATTACATTTTTGTTTCATGTTCTCATATGTATAAAGTAAGACAGCAGAATCTAGTGTGTACAACTTGCCTATACCATGTAACGGAATTTACTATATCTTGTATACATGCTGTAACTGTTTTTACTACAATAAAGCTGTTGTAAAAAAAAAAAAGTTATTTTGGATAATTTCGTTTCACCTAGATTACAAGTTTTGCGTTGCGGCTTGTAATGCTGAAAATATGGCATTTTCAGCTTTTAAACAGCACCACAGCTATTACAAATGTTGTCTGTATAGCTGTACCGCAACCTTTTAGCCTGTACCGCAACTTCAGTCCTGCACACGTAAAAATTAATGCCTAGATTTAGAGTTTTGTTGGTAACGACCCGCGTAGCTAACGCTGGCTTTTTTCCCCCCGCACCTTTTAAATACCGCTGGTATTTAGAGTTCACAGAAGGGCTGCATTAGGCTCCAAAAAGGGAGCGTATAGCATAATTTACCGCCACTGCAACTCTAAATACCAACGGTGCTTACGGACGCGGCCAGCTTCAAAAACGTGCTCGTGCACGATTCCCCCATAGGAAACAATGGGACAGTTTGAGCTGAAAAAAAAACCTAACACCTGCAAAAAAGCAGCGTTCAGCTCCTAACACAGCCCCATTGTTTCCTATGGGGAAACACTTCCTATGTCTGCACCTAACACCCTAACATGTACCCCGAGTCTAAACACCCCTAGCCTTACACTTATTAACCCATAATCTGCCGCCCCCGCTATCGCTGACCCCTGCATATTATTATCAACCCCTAATCTGCCGCTCCGTACACCGCCGCAACCTACATTATCCCTATGTACCCCTAATCTGCTGCCCCTAACACCACCGACCTCTATATTATATTTATTAACCCCTAATCTGCCCCCCCTCAACGTCGCCGACACCTACCTACACTTATTAACCCCTAATCTGCCTACCAGACCTCGCCGCTACTATAATAAAGTTATTAACACCTAATCAGCCTCACTCCCGCCTCAATAACCCTATAATAAATAGTATTAACCCCTAATCTGCCCTCCCTAACATCACCGACACCTAACTTCAAGTATTAACCACTAATCTGCCGACTGGACCTCACCGCTACTATAATAAATGTATTAACCCCTAAAGCTAAGTCTAACCCTAACCCTAACACCCCCCTAAGTTAAATATAATTTAAATCTAACTAAATAAATTAACTCTTATTAAATAAATTATTCCTATTTAAAGCTAAATACTTACCTGTAAAATAAATCCTAATATAGCTACAATATAACGAATAATTATATTGTAGCTATTTTAGGATTAATATTTATTTTACAGGCAACTTTGTATTTATTTTAACCAGGTACAATAGCTATTAAATAGTTAATAACTATTTAATAGTTACCTAGTTAAAATAATTACAAAATTACCTGTAAAATAAATCCTAACCTAAGTTACAATTAAACCTAACACTACACTATCAATAAATTAATTAAATACAATACCTACAAATAAATACAATTAAATAAACTAACTAAAGTACAAAAAATAAAAAAGAACTAAGTTACAAAAAATAAAAAAATATTTACAAACATCAGAAAAATATTACAACAATTTTAAACTAATTACACCTACTCTAAGCCCCCTAATAAAATAACAAAGCCCCCCAAAATAAAAAAAATGCCCTACCCTATTCTAAAATTAAAATTGTAAAGCTCTTTTACCTTACCAGCCCTTAAAAGGGCCTTTTGCGGGGCATGCCCCAAAGAAATCAGCTCTTTTGCCTGTAAAAAAAACATACGATACCCCCCCCAACATTACAACCCACCACCCACATACCGCTAATCTAACCCAAACCCCCCTTAAATAAACCTAACACTAAGCCCCTGAAGATCTTCCTACCTTATCTTCACCACACCGGGTATCACTGATCCGTTCAGGCTCCGATGTCTTGATCCAATCCCAAGCGGGGGCTGAAGTCGTCCATCCTCCGGCTGAAGTCTTGATCCAAGCGGCGGCTGAAGAAGTCCATCTTCGGGCAGAAGTCTTCATCCTATCCGGGCAGAAGAGGACATCCGGACCGGCAAACATCTTCATCCAAGCGGCATCTTCTATGTTCTTCCATCTGATGACGAGCGGCTTCATCTTCAAGACCTCCGGCGCGGATCCATCCTCTTCTTCCAACGACTAGACGACGAATGAAGGTTCCTTTAAGGGACGTCATCCAAGATGGCGTCCCTCGAATTCCGATTGGCTGATAGGATTCTATCAGACAATCGGAATTAAGGTAGGAAAATCAGATTCAAGTTCAATCCGATTGGCTTATCCAATCAGCCAATCAGATTGAGCTCGCATTCTATTGGCTGTTCCGATCAGCCAATAGTATGTGAGCTCAATCTGATTGGCTGATCCAATCAGCCAATCGGATTGAACTTGAATCTGATTGGCTGATTCCATCAGCTAATCAGAATTTTCCTACCTTAATTCCGATTGGCTGATAGAATCCTATCAGCCAATCGGAATTCGAGGGACGCCATCTTGGATGACGTCCCTTAAAGGAACCTTCATTCGTCGTCTAGTCGTCGGAAGAAGAGCATGGATCCGCGCCGGAGGTCTTGAAGATGGAGCCGCTCGTCATCGGATGGAAGAACATACAGGGAGTGCAGAATTATTAGGCAAATGAGTATTTTGACCACATCATCCTCTTTATGCATGTTGTCTTACTCCAAGCTGTATAGGCTCGAAAGCCTACTACCAATTAAGCATATTAGGTGATGTGCATCTCTGTAATGAGAAGGGGTGTGGTCTAATGACATCAAAACCCTATATCAGGTGTGCATAATTATTAGGCAACTTTCTTTCCTTTGGCAAAATGGGTCAAAAGAAGGACTTGACAGGCTCAGAAAAGTCAAAAATAGTGAGATATCTTGCAGAGGGATGCAGCACTCTTAAAATGGCAAAGCTTCTGAAGCGTGATCATCGAACAATCAAGCGTTTCATTCAAAATAGTCAACAGGGTCGCAAGAAGCGTGTGGAAAAACCAAGGCGCAAAATAACTGCCCATGAACTGAGAAAAGTCAAGCGTGCAGCTGCCAAAATGCCACTTGCCACCAGTTTGGCCATATTTCAGAGCTGCAACATCACTGGAGTGCCCAAAAGCACAAGGTGTGCAATACTCAGAGACATGGCCAAGGTAAGAAAGGCTGAAAGACGACCACCACTGAACAAGACACACAAGCTGAAACGTCAAGACTGGGCCAAGAAATATCTCAAGACTGATTTTTCTAAGGTTTTATGGACTGATGAAATGAGAGTGAGTCTTGATGGGCCAGATGGATGGGCCCGTGGCTGGATTGGTAAAGGGCAGAGAGCCCCAGTCCGACTCAGACGCCAGCAAGGTGGAGGTGGAGTACTGGTTTGGGCTGGTATCATCAAAGATGAGCTTGTGGGGCCTTTTCGGGTTGAGGATGGAGTCAAGCTCAACTCCCAGTCCTACTGCCAGTTTCTGGAAGACACCTTCTTCAAGCAGTGGTACAGGAAGAAGTCTGCATCCTTCAAGAAAAACATGATTTTCATGCAGGACAATGCTCCATCACACGCGTCCAAGTACTCCACAGTGTGGCTGGCAAGAAAGGGTATAAAAGAAGAAAATCTAATGACATGGCCTCCTTGTTCACCTGATCTGAACCCCATTGAGAACCTGTGGTCCATCATCAAATGTGAGATTTACAAGGAGGGAAAACAGTACACCTCTCTGAACAGTGTCTGGGAGGCTGTGGTTGCTGCTGCACGCAATGTTGATGGTGAACAGATCAAAACACTGACAGAATCCATGGATGGCAGGCTTTTGAGTGTCCTTGCAAAGAAAGGTGGCTATATTGGTCACTGATTTGTTTTTGTTTTGTTTTTGAATGTCAGAAATGTATATTTGTGAATGTTGAGATGTTATATTGGTTTCACTGGTAAAAATAAATAATTGAAATGGGTATATATTTGTTTTTTGTTAAGTTGCCTAATAATTATGCACAGTAATAGTCACCTGCACACACAGATATCCCCCTAAAATAGCTATAACTAAAAACAAACTAAAAACTACTTCCAAAACTATTCAGCTTTGATATTAATGAGTTTTTTGGGTTCATTGAGAACATGGTTGTTGTTCAATAATAAAATTAATCCTCAAAAATACAACTTGCCTTATAATTCTGCACTCCCTGTAGAAGATGCCGCTTGGATGAAGATGTTTGCCGGTCCGGATGTCCTCTTCTGCCCGGATAGGAGGAAGACTTCTGCCCGAAGATGGACTTCTTCAGCCGCCGCTTGGATCAAGACTTCAGCCGGAGGATGGACGACTTCAGCCCCCGCTTGGGATTGGATCAAGACATCGGAGCCTGAACGGATCAGTGATACCCGGTGTGGTGAAGATAAGGTAGGAAGATCTTCAGGGGCTTAGTGTTAGGTTTATTTAAGGGGGGTTTGGGTTAGATTAGCGGTATGTGGGTGGTGGGTTGTAATGTTGGGGGGGTATCGTATGTTTTTTTTACAGGCAAAAGAGCTGATTTCTTTGGGGCATGCCCCGCAAAAGGCCCTTTTAAGGGCTGGTAAGGTAAAAGAGCTTTACAATTTTAATTTTAGAATAGGGTAGGGCATTTTTTTTATTTTGGGGGGCTTTGTTATTTTATTAGGGGGCTTAGAGTAGGTGTAATTAGTTTAAAATTGTTGTAATATTTTTCTGATGTTTGTAAATATTTTTTTATTTTTTGTAACTTAGTTCTTTTTTATTTTTTGTACTTTAGTTAGTTTATTTAATTGTATTTATTTGTAGGTATTGTATTTAATTAATTTATTGATAGTGTAGTGTTAGGTTTAATTGTAACTTAGGTTAGGATTTATTTTACAGGTAATTTTGTAATTATTTTAACTAGGTAACTATTAAATAGTTATTAACTATTTAATAGCTATTGTACCTGGTTAAAATAAATACAAAGTTGCCTGTAAAATAAATATAAATCCTAAAATAGCTACAATATAATTATAATTTATATTGTAGCTATATTAGGATTTATTTTACAGGTAAGTATTTAGCTTTAAATAGGAATAATTTATTTAATAAGAGTTAATTTATTTTGTTAGATTTAAATTATATTTAACTTAGGGGGGTGTTAGGGTTAGGGTTAGACTTAGCTTTAGGGGTTAATACATTTATTAGAGTAGCGGTGAGGTCCGGTCGGCAGATTAGGGGTTAATAATTGTAGGTAGGTGAAGGCGACATTGGGGGCGGCAGATTAGGGGTTAATAAATATAATATAGGGGTCGGCGGTGTTAGGGGCAGCAGATTAGGGGTACATAGGGATAATGTAGGTGGCGGCGGTGTGCAGTCGGCAGATTAGGGGTTAAAAAAATTTAATAGAGTGGCGGCGATGTGGGGGGGCCTCGGTTTAGGGGTAGATAGGTAGTTTATGGGTGTTAGTGTACTTTAGAGCACAGTAGTTAAGAGCTTTATGAACCGGCGTTAGCCCAGAAAGCTCTTAACTCCTGGCTTTTTTCTGTGGCTGAAAAGATAGGATACGCAAATGGCGTAGGGGGAACTGCGGTATGGAAAAGTCGCGGCTGCAAAGTGAGCGTTAGACCCTTTCCTGACTGACTCCAAATACCAGCGGGCGGTAAAAACCAGCGTTAGGAGCCTCTAACGCTGGTTTTGACGGCTAACGCCAAACTCTAAATCTAGGCGTAAGTTTTTTCATGGGATTCCCATAGTGCCGGTATTACGAGTTTTGTGGTAGGGCTAAAAAGTGAGCATTACAGCCTAAAACGTCAAGATCTGTACCGTCATCTAAAGTCAGTTGTTATGAGTGTTAGGATACAAAGCTGTAAAATAAAACTCATAACTAAACTGCTACAAAGTTCACTAAACACCCATAAACTACCTATTAACCCCTAAACCAAGGCCCTCCAACATCGCAAACACTATAATAAATGTATTAACCCCTAATCCGCCGCCCCCGACATTGCCGCTACAAAAAATATATTAACCCCTATTCCGCCGCTCCCTGACATTGTCGCCACTATAATAAACTTATTAACCCCTAAACCGCCACCCTCCCGCATCACAAACACTATTTAAATATTATTTACCCCTAATCTGCCGTCCGACCACACCGCCGCTATTATAAACCCATTAACCTCTAAACCGCAAGCCCCCCACAATGAAATATACTAAAATAAACTATTAACCCCTAAACCGAAAGCCCCCCACAACAAAATATACTAAAATAAACCATTAACCCCTAAACCGAAAGCCCCCCACAACTAAATAAACTAATTTAAACTAGTAACCCCTAAACCTAACCCCCTAACTTTATATTAAAATTAAAATTTCCCTAGCTTAAATTAAATTAAAACTTACCTGTCATATTAAAAAAATTAATTTTAAACTAACAATTAAACTATTATATTTATTAAACTAAAATTAAACCAACTACCAATTAAATAAAACTAAACTACCAATAAAAAAAAATCCTAACACTACTCTAAAAATTACAAAAAGTATCTAATTTCAAAAAATAAAAACTAACTAAATTACAAAAAACAAACACTAAATAAGAAAAATAACAAACAAATTATCAAAAATAAAAAAGAATTACACTGAATCTAATAGCCCTATCAAAATAAAAAAGCCCACCCAAAATAAAAAACCCTAGCCTACAATAAACTACCAATGGCTCTTAAAAGGGCCTTTTGTGGGGCATTGCCCCAAAGATATCAGCTCTTTTACCTGTAAAAAAAATACAAAAACCCCCCCAACAGTAAAACCCACCACCCAACCAACCCCCCACATAAAAAAACTATCTAAAATATCCTAAGATAACGATTGCCCTGAAAAGGGCATTTGTATGGGCATTGCCCTTAAAAGGGCATTTAGCTCTTTTACATTGCCCAAACCCTAATCTAAAAAAACAAACACCCCAAAAACCCTTAAAAAAACCTAACACTAACCCCTGACGATCCACTTACAGTTGCTGAAGTCCCACGGCCTCTTCTATCTTCATCCAGCCGGCGAAGTCCTCATCCATGCGACAAGAAGTCTTTATCCAGGCGGCCTCTTCTATCTTCATCCAGCCGGCGAAGTCCTCATCTAGACCGCAAGAAGTCTTCATCCAGGCGGCCTCTTCAATCTTCATCCAGCCGGCGCAGAGCGGGTCCATCCTGAAGACATCCGGCGTGGAGCATCCTCTTCATACAGTCACCACCATACACTGAATCTTCAATGCAAGGGACGCGATTAAAGATTGCGTCCCTTGCATTCCTATTGGCTGAAAAATTTGAATCAGCCAATAGGAATTAGGGCTGCTAAAATCCTATTGGCTATTCAAATCAACCAATAGGATTTAAGCAGCTCTCATTCTATTGGCTAATTCGAATTAATAATAATAATTAATAGTTATTTAGTGTTTGTTATTTTTTGTAACTTAGTGTTTGTTTTTTTGGTAATTTAGTACTTTGTAATAATGTTTAATTGTATATTTAAATCATTTTAGTAGGGTTAGGTTTTTTTAATTAGTTTATTTAATTGGTAGTTTAATTTAATTTTAGTATAATAGTTAGGGTAGGTTAATTTATAGTTTAAAATTAGTTTATTTTAATTCTACAGGTAAGTTTTAATTTATTTTAAGATAGGGATCTTGTAATTTTAACTTAAAGTTAAGGGGTTGTTTGGTTTAGGGGTTAATAGCTTAATTTAGTTTTTGGCAATGTGGGGGGCTAACAGTTTAATAGTTGATAGGTTTAGTTAGTGGTAGTGATGTGGGAGGCCAGAGGTTTAGGGGTTAATACGTTTATTTAATGGCGGCGGTGTCGAGGAGCGGTGGAATAGGGGTTAATACATTTTATTTGTGTCAGTGATGTCGGGAGCAGCAGATTAGGGGTTAATAGGTTTATTATAGTGGCGGCGATGCGGGAGGGTGGCGGTTTAAGAGTTAATAGGTAGTTTATGAGTGTTAGTGTACTTTGTAGCAGTTTAGTTGGTATAAATAAAGTTGGGAAAAACATGAATAACAACGTCATCGATGACTGTTAGTTAACAACAGTCCGATGCTCATCGCCCCGTACTTGGTGCGTATGTTTTTGACGGCTTTTTTTTTTATAAATATGGAGATCGTATTCAGATCCGCAGCCGCAATGTTTGCCGATGTTAGGCGAGCGTATTGACGCCCACGAATGCAACATAGTTGACGCTTTGCTAAATATCCCCCTTGTTGTTTAGTCAAGGCTTTTAGCCTAACCTAAATATACTCCCATATAACTTTTAAATGGCACCTTTGAATGAATATACCTGTAAATATTTCTTATCCCAACATATATAATTTGATTCCTAATTAACTGTTTGGAAACAATGGATGGCCTATTTAGTGTTTATTTCACCTAGTTGTAATCTAATCACATTTGATTGTTTAGTTATGTTATTTTTAAAATACATCACATTAAAAATCATACATTATTCTAACTATCGGCTAGATTACGAGTTTTTGTCGGTAAGGCTGTGCGGTGCTAACGAGCCTTTTTTTCTTACCGCTCACTTAAGCCAACGTTGGTATTACGAGTTTTCTTCAAGCCGGCGTTAGCCTCAGAAAAGTGAGCGTTGAGCAAAATTTAGCTTCACATCTCACTGTAATACCAGCGCTGCTTACGGTAGCGGTAAGCTGGCAAAACTTGCTTGTGCACGATTTCCCCATAGGAAACAAAAAAGCAGCGTTCAGCTCCTAACGCAGCCCCATTGTTTCCTATGGGGAAAGTTATGTCTGCACCTAACACCCTAACATGAACCTTCGAGTCTAAACACCCCTAATCTTACACTTATTAACCCCTAATCTGCTGCCCCGACATCGTCGCCACCTACATTATATTTATTAACCCCCAACGTCGCCGCAACTATATTAAATTTATTAACCCCTAATCTGCCGCCACCAACATCGCCGCCACTATAATAAATTTATTAACCCCTAAACCTAAGTCTAACCCTAACACCCCCTAACTTAAATAATAATTAAAATACATCTAAATACATTTACTATAATTAATTAAATTATTCCTATTTAAAACTAAATACTTATAAAATAAACCCTAAGCAAGCTACAATATAACTAATAGTTACATTGTAGCTAGCTTAACAGCCAATCGGAATTAAGGTAGGAAAAATCCTATTGGCTGATGCAATCAGCCAATAGAATTGAGCTTGCATTCTATTGGCTGATTTGAACAGCCAATAGAATGCGAGCTCAATCCTATTGGCTGATTGGATCAGCCAATAGGATTGAACTTCAATCCTATTGGCTTATTGCATCAGCCAATAGGATTTTTCCTACCTTAATTCTGATTGGCTGATAGGATTCTATCAGCCAATCGGAATTGAAGGGACGCCATCTTAGATGACGTCACTTAAAGAAACCTTCATTCTTCAGTCGCCGTCGGATGGAAGAGGATGCTCCGTGTCAGATGTCTTCAAGATGGACCCGCTCCACTCCGGATGGAAGACGATAGAAGATGCCGCCTGGATGAAGCCTTCTGCCAGTCTGGATGTCCTCTTCTGGCCGGATCGGATGAAGACTTCTGCTCTCTGGACGTCCACTTGTGCCCGGCTTGGTGAAGATGGCTCAAGGTAGGGTGATCTTCAAGGGGGTAGTTAGGTTTTATTAAGGGGGTATTGGGTGGGTTTTAGAGTAGGGTTGGGTGTTTGGGTGGTGGGTTTTAATGTTGTGGGGGTATTGTATTTTTTTTACAGGTAAAAGAGCTTATTACTTTGGGGCAATGACCCGCAAAAGGCCCTTTTAAGAGCTATTTGTAATTTAGTATAGGGTAGGGAATTTTATTATTTTGGGGGGCTTTTTTATTTTATTAGGTGGATTAGATTAGGTGTAATTAGTTTAAAAAAATTGTAATTCTTTTTTTATTTTCTGTAATTTAGTGTTTTTTTCTGTACTTTAGTTTATTTAATTTAATTGTATTTAATTGTATTTAATTGTAGGTAATTTATTTCATTAATTTAATGATAGTGTAGTGTTAGGTGTAATTGTAATTTAGGTTAGGATTTATTTTACAGGTAAATTTGTACTTATTTTAACTAGGAAGTTATTAAATAGTTAATAACTATTTAATAACTATTCTACCTAGTTAAAATAAATACAAAGTTGCCTGTAAAATAAATATAAATCCTAAGATAGCTACAATGTAACTATTAGTTATATTGTAGCTAGCTTAGGGTTTATTTTATCGGTAAGTATTTAGTTTTAAATAGGATTAATTTATTTAATAGTAGTAATTTAATTTTTTGTTATTTAAATTATATTTAAGCTAGGGGGGTTAGACTTAGGTTTAGGGGTTTGATAAATTTAATATAATAGCGGCGATGTTGGGGGCGGCAGATTAGGGGTTAATAAATGTAGGTAGGTGTCGGCGATGTTAGGGACGGCAGGTTAGGGGTTAATAAAATTTAACTAGTGTTTGCGAGGCAGGAGTGCGGCGGTTTAGGGGTTAATAAATTTATTAAAGTGTCGGCAGATTAGGGGTTAAACATTTTAGTTAAGTGTTTCCGATGTGGGGGGCTCGGTTTAGGGGTTAATAGGTAGTTTATGGGTGTTAGTATACTTTTCAGCACTTTAGTTAAGAGTTTTATGTTACGGCGTTAGCCCATAAAACTCTTAACTACTGACTTTTAAATGCGGTAGGAGTCTTGACAGGAGAGGGTCTACCGCTCACTTTTTCAAGCAATCGTAATACCGGCGTTAGGAAAATCCCATTGAAAAGATAGGATACGCAATTGACATAAGGGGATTTGCGATATGCGAAAATCACGGAAAAAAAGTGAGAGGTACACCTGTACCTGCCTGACTCGTAATACCAGCGGGCGTTAAAAAGCAGCGTTGGGACCTCTCAACGCTGCTTTTTAAGGCTAACGCAAGACTCGAAATCTAGGCGTATGTTATTTTATATTTTAACAACTCAGTTCTTTCTAATTTACCTATATCTTTTCTTGCTTTATTTATTCTGGTTTCATTGTAATTCTCTAAAAACCAACTCTTAAAGCTATATGCCTGTTGGTTAGATTCTTTACTATCTTTGCAATGTCTCTTTAATCTTACAAATTGGCTTTTTGGTATATTTGTTAGCCACTGCTTATAATGACAACTAGAAGTGTCTATATAATTGTTTACATTAACTTTTTTTTAATTATTATTATTAAATGTACTCTTAATTTCGCAATTTACAATATCTATCTATCTATATATATCTATATATATATATATATATATATATATATATATATATATATATATATATATATATATATATATATATATATATATATTTCCAAATCCAAGAAATATATTGTATTCTGTCTTTAATCCCAAGTAAATTCATGATTTGGTCAGAAAAAGTAATTGCATGCAATATTTAAAACACAATGAACACAATACCAAATTTGATTGGTTACATTTCTATTGAGGCACGAAGATTACACTACATGTTGACAAACTACACTCACACAATATATCAAATTGTATAATAATGTACAGACACAAGTATATCCTTATCTACTTTGAACACTTGTTCATGTTTTGTTATTTTCTAAAACATGGAATTTTGAATCACATCTTTGACATATTTAGGGTAAGATTACAAGTGGTGCGCTAACATTAGTAAACGTGTTCGCTTGAGCGCAATCAAATTTAACGTGCATCAGGTTAGCATGACTGAAGACCTTGGGTAAAGGGTTAGGGATAAAAAAGTTGCACTAAACACAACATAAATACATGAAAATATACAGTTACACTTATATAAACACTATCTGATAAAAATGATTCATTTAAATATCAATAAAGATATTTGGGTTGAAAGGTATATGGTATATGGCCCTGTATTATATGTGTCTAAATAAAAAGTTTATAATTATATTTATTAATGTGTTTTACTGTGTATTTACTATGAATATTTCACATTTCAAATGTTCTTCACATGCATGAAAATATTATTTTTATTTTAAATACAGGTAGCCCTCAGTTTACGCCGGGGTTAGGTTCCAGAAGGAATGGTTGTAAATCGAAACTGTTGTAAATTGAAACCCAGTTTATAATGTAAGTCAATGGGAAGTGAATGAGTTAGGTTCCAGGCCCCTCTCAAAATTGTCATAAGTAAGACCTAATACATTATTTTTAAAGCTTTGAAATGAAGACTTTAAATGCTAAACAGCATTATAAACCTAATAAAATAATCACACAACACAGAATATATAATCAAACTAAGTTAAATGAACAAAAACATTTGCTAAACAGCATTATAAACCTAATAAAATAATCACACAACACAGACTTCACTTGCATTTTTCTGCAAACAGTTCTTTCTATGCATTCCGATCTGGACTGATTTATAGACAAGAAGATCTTGTTCCTTTGAAATCTGCTTGATAGCTCAGGTCTGGTTAAACTGATTCATTTCAGCTTGCTTGGCTTTGCTGCAACACAAGCGGACAGCTCCACCTACTGGCTATTTTAATAAATGCACTGCTTCTCAATGCTTTTCAATAGCAGTCACATGACTGGAAAAAAAGGTTGTTATTCTGAAACGGTGTAAATTGAACCGTTGTAAAACGAGGGCCACCTGTACATATTTCTATGTATATATCTGTATATACCTACACCTGCATATATATTCATCTTGATATATACTGTAGGTATAGATTTATATTTTACATTAACATTAGCAGATATATATAGAAATATGTTTAGTAATAAAAATTACAATCGGCTAGATTACGAGTTTTGCGTTAGAGGCTATGCGGTGCTAACGAGCAGTTTTGTCTCACCGCTCACTTATATACAGCGCTGGTATTACGAGTTTTCTGAAACCCATTGTTAAAAGACAAGAAGTGAGTGTTGAGCAAAATTTTGCTCATTACTGCACTCCAATACCAGCGCTGCTTAAGTCAGCGGTGAGCTGGTGTAGCGTGCTCTTGCACGATTTCCCCATAGGACTCAACGGGGAGAGCCAGCTGAAAAAAAGTCTAACACCTGCCAAAAAGCAGCGTAAAACTCCCTAACGCAGCCCCATTGATTCCTATGGGGAAATAAAAGTTATGTCTACACCTAACACCCTAACATGAACCCCGAGTCTAAACACCCCTAATCTTACACTTATTAACCCCTAATCTGCCGCTCCGGACACCGCCGCCACCTACATTATAGTTATGAACCCCTAATCTGCTGCCCCCAACATCGCCGACACCTACATTATATTTATTAACCCACAATCTGCCGGCCCTAACATCGCCGCCACCTACCTACATTTATTAACCCCTAATCTGTCGCCCCCAACGTCGCCACCACTATACTAAATGTATTAACCCCTAAACCTAAGTCTAACCCTAACCCTAACACCCCCTAACTTAAATATAATTACAATAAATCTAAATAAAATTACTATAATTAACTAAATTATTCCTATTTAAAACTAAATACTTACCTATAAATAAACCCTAAACTAGCTACAATATAACTAATAGTTACATTGTAGCTATCTTAGGGTTTATTTTTATTTTACAGGCAAGTTTGTATTTATTTTAACTAGGTAGAATAGTTATTAAATAGCTATTAACTATTTAATAACTACCTAGTTAAAATAAATACAAAAGTACCTGTAAAATAAAACATAACCTAAGTTACAATTACACCTAACACTACACTATAATTAAATAAACTAAATTAAATACAATTACCTAAATTAAATTAAATTAGCTAAAGTACAAAAACCCCCCACTAAATTACAGAAAATAATAAACAAATTACAGATATTTAAACTAATTACACCTAATCTAATATCCCTATTAAAATAAAAAAGCCCCCCCAAAATAAAAAAAAACCCTAGCCTAAACTACCAATAGCCTTTAAGGGGCATTGCCCCAAAGTAATCAGCTCTTTTACCTGTAAACAAAAATACAAACAACCCCCCCAACAGTAAAACCCACCACCCACGGCATCTTCTATCTTCATCCATCCGGCGCGGAGCGGGTCCATCTTCAAGACATCCGTCGCGGAGCATCCTCTTCATCCGACGACTAACACAGAATTAAGGTACCTTTAAGTGACGTCAATCACTGATTGGAACAGCCAATAGAATGCAAGCTCAAACCTATTGATGTAGGTAGGTGGCGGCGATGTTAGGGACGGCAGATTAGGGGTTAATAATATTTAACTAGTGTTTGCGAGGCGGGAGTGCGGCGGTTTAGGGGTAAATATATTTATTATAGTAGCGGCGATGTCCGGTTCGGCAGATTAGGGGTTAAAAAATTTTTTTTTACATTTTTTATTTGTTTGCGATGTGGGAGGGCCTCGGTTTAGGGGTTAATAGGTAGTTTATGGGTGTTAGTGTACTTTTTAGCACTTTAGTTAAGAGTTTTATGCTACAGCGTTGTAGTGTAAAACTCTTAACTACTGACTTTAAAATGCGGTACCAGTCTTGACAGGAGAGGGTCTACCGCTCACTTTTTCTCAGACTCGTAATACCAGCGCTATGCAAGTCCCATCAAAAAAGAGGATACGCAATTTACGTAAGTGGATTTGCGGTATTTCCAAGTCTGGCCAAAAAAGTGAGCGGTACACCTGTACCTGCAAGACTCGTAATATCAGCGGGCGTTAAAAAGCAGCGTTAGGACCGACTAACGCTGCTTTTTAAGCCTAACGCAAAACTCGTAATCTAGCCGATAATTTTTATGTGAAGAACATAGGAATGTAAATTATACATAACAACCTTTGGGTTTCGCACTTTAGGTCTAACACTGTGTTGGGTCAGTGCACATGAAGAATGAGTTATCTTAAGGTGGGTTATTGAAATATTAAATAAAAAATATTAAAAGATATTTTAAAAATATAAAAAAATAATAATAACTATTAATACTGTCATTATTATAGATGTACGAAAAATTCTAAATAATCCATAGAATATATATTATTATTTTTTACAGTATCTATAATAATTACACTGCTCAACAATGAAAATGGTTCTGACTTGAAAATAAAATACTTACTTCTAATTGATTTCTGCATGCAAAAAACAAATATGACATTTAAATATTTCAGTTAGCTCTTGGTTCTGAGATATAGCCCATTAATGATGATGTATGGTATGGGTATAGAGTAAAGGGCGTGGCGCTCCTAGCAGCATAGTAAGGAATATGGCAAACCTGAGTATAGGAATGATGAGTCACTGAAGGCCTTGTTTTGTGTATTGTCTGTGTATAGCTTGTATGAAGTGAAGAAGAGAAAAAGAAACAGAGGCGCCACCATGGCCTAGTACCACCAAAGAAGAATGCAGACAGAAGCAGGTAAATATTATACTCACAAACAAAAAGCACCCAACGGTGCTATTGAGACAGACTGGAACTTTGCAGTGGTCCAGCTCACTGAAATCCCCCAGCAGAGATCAAGTCGATGGTCCTTAAGGGAGCCTTTTGGTCTGATGCCTGAGTAAACAAGAAAGGCAAACACACATAGCCCAGTAACGTTTGCACAGAAGCAGTGTAAAGCAATAAGATTGCACTTACAAGATAAAATGCACCTCCAGGTGCAATAACAGCGTACTGGGACCTCACAGCCGCCCAGTTGACTGATGACACCAGAACATGCAGCAGCAAGTCCAAATATTGTTACAAAGTTCTCAGCAGTGTGTATACGGTGACATACACCACAACAGCAAGTATATAATAAAAAAATACTTTATTTAAAATGCGACGCGTTTCTTAGCCTCAGCATTTTATCTTGTAAGTGCCATCTCATTGCTTTACACTGCTTCTGTGCAAACGTTACTGGGCTATGTGTGTTTGCCTTTCTTGTTCACTCAGGCATCAGACCAAAAGGCTCCCTTAAAGGGACATTAAACACTTTGAGATGATAATGTAAAATCATAAATTGTATATATAAAACAACTCTGCAATATACTTTCATTATTTATTTTGTCCTCTTTGCCTGTAATTCCATTCTGAAATTGTGAGCTTTTCAGTTCCTGTTAGAAATGGAAGTGCAGAACACTGTTAAATCCAGAACAACCATTGGCTGCACACTCTAATGACCTATGTATAACTGTCCCTAATTGGCCACAGCAGATAAGGTAACACAAGTTACAACATGGCAGCTCCCAGTGTTTTATAGACACTAAAACTTTACACTTATTTTGTCACTTTTTAAACAACTGATGAAACTTTAAAAAATACATCTACAAGTTAGTCATGGACTAATCTTTTCTTTGAATGCATCATTCTATCTAGCATGTATTTAGTGTTTAATGTCCCTTTAAGGACCATCGACTGGATCTCTGCTGGGGGATTTCAGTGAGCTGGACCACTGCGAAGTTCCAGTCTGTCTCAATAACACCGTTGGGTGCTTTTTGTTTGTGAGTATAATATTTACCTGCTTCTGTCTGCATTCTGCTTCTGTCTGCATTCTGCTTTGGTGGTACTAGGAGATGGTGGCCTCTGTTTCTTTTTCTATACAGATAACGATATATCAGGATGACCGTGAAGTGAAGGTTAGAGTGTTGTTCCTTTCATTGTTTTCAGTTTTGTAGTTATGCTTTATGTTAAAAGCCAGGATGCCACTTAAATGTGTTTATGAAGAACTTTATAAAGGAGATGAACAAGGATGGAGAAGCTTTCACGTAGCTGAGAGGAAAATGTCCACTGCTGAGTGAGGCTTAAGTTAAGGAAGAAATATTTGTTGGTCTGCAAATTCTTAAACTTATTACTGATGAAAACTTTGGTTGAGTCCTCAAGGGTAATGAGAAAGAAGCTTGGGAAACTTGTAAAGGTGTTGTGCATGGCCATAATTATGGTGGATGGGGTATGTGTGGATTTGAGTGAGCTTACATTCAGACTTTCCTGATTTATTATTGTACAGTGTGAAGCAACATATACAATTAAAAATCCTTTGTTGAAAGATTTCTAAGACTCGTTGGCTGAGATTTATTTATATTATATTACTATTGAGTCAAAGACCAGACTCTATCCCGTGCATGAGCATATTGTAAATGTATCTAGAAGGTGGTGCGGTCACTGTTTGGTAATTATATATATATATATATATATATATATATATATATATATATATATATATATATATAACACCTATTGGGTTAGTGTGAAGTCTATAGGGAGATTAAATTAGCATGGTCACGATATCTAAGGTCCTGACCTCACCCACATGTGTAAAAAGATTACTTCTAGTGGTGTTAACACTCACGTGTAATCTAGCCCTTAGTGTAGTAAAATTTAATACAGAGTGTAGTATGAGAAATAACCCTTAATATGATAAATTCTGTATTTTTAGATGGTGCAGAAGGGCCGGGCTGTTGGGTGAAAGTATATAATTTTTACAGTCAAACAGAACTGAAGCAAGCAAGAGAGACAGAAAAAACTGTATCATTACATAACAGCAAATTACTCTAATTTTAAGTATTCATGTAAACACTATCAAAGTAATGTTAAACTGGGTGCTAGGGCATGTTATAAAGAATTTGTGGTGTGCTATTTTGTTAATGGGTATGAGGCTGCAATGAAGTATATAAGCAAGTGAAAAAACAGTCAGCAAGTTGTTTAGAAAATCCAATGGGAGGATAGATAGCAGCTATCCATCCTCCCATTGGGTTTTCTAAACAACTTGCTGACTGTTTTTTCACTTACTTATATGGTTCCTTCTGCCATGAACCGCATTTGAGCTTTTTATGTTGTGGCGCAATAAAGGCTACTTGACATCATTATCCGGTGCTCCCTTCAACCTCTTTTTTTCTATTTGTTCATTGGATCCTAAAGAATGAGCACGGTTTTTGTTACTCAGGAACTCACAGATATTACGTGCCTCTTCCACCAATCGTCTATTGCAGAGTGAGATTAACAGGAAGAACAACCTATTGCGTAGCTGCATGGGAGAAGATGACGTCCAAAAGAGGGTGTGTGCATCAACGGAGTACTCCACGCTGAATGTCGGCGTTTTGAAGACCCGCAGTAGACAGTGGTCAACACACAGCCACCCCGTTGACAACGGAGAATGGATTCCGGGACCCAAGGTAGGATATAGTGCTTTAATCCACTGGGACTGTATTAGCCAAGGGAGATTAATAATGCACACACCTTATGACAGGACAGGACAACCCGCTATCCTTATGCTTAATTCGCTACTTGGTATAGGCTCCTTATAGTAGGTCATGGATGGTTTAAATATTATAATTTCATGGATAACTTATGTCAACACTCTACTATATTGAATAATACACAGGCCCTTTAAGTGCAAATTGGGCAGTATTTATGGACACAGATAATACACATTGTGTATACTATTTACACATTTTTCAATACGTGCAATACAGTGTGTGTGGGAACTTTTTGTTTGATCTACAATGAAGTATCCCCAGTATGATTAAAATAATAGTGATGAAACATAAACATGGAAACATCCACTTTAGTAGCATTTGGCACTGACTGTTGCCAATTCTTATTACCTCTGCTGAGTAATATAAAGAACTGGTTGTGGCTGGCTCTCAATTCCAGCTAATCTCTTGTTTATGTGATACAAGCTACTTTCATTCAAGAAATTAGAAGGCTTGTTGAGCATAACACATAAGTAGCAGAGGCTAAACAATCAATATGTATAAAACAAACTACTACTATTCTGACACACGGCACAGTACCATCAACCCCTGGGGTCATTTTGGGAAGCCCTGCTTTGGATGATTAAAAAGACAACTACACATCTCCCTAGCTGTACAAGCAAGCAATGAGGCATAATAGAAATACATCTGTTATGATGTCCTTATAATTAACACATTTCAGAGGCAAACTGCCCAGTTTTCTATTTTACACATGTTTCAGGCAGTCATCCAAATCTGCAGGTTGTGCTCTATTGATTTAATGACTGAGAACCAGGGCCAGCGCAAGAAATGTTGCTTTATTAGGTGAACATTTGCTTTGCAGCCCTCCTGACAAACCAACCACATTACACTTACTGCTTGTTGACCAAAGTACTTTAGATCTGACAAATCAAGCTATATATAGTTATTTTATCTATATTTAGATCAAATGTTAGATTTATGTCTACACTAGTTTGTATGTTATTGTATTCTCTATCATGCATTATGCATTTAAACAATTTAAAACTATTTTTGCATTATAAAAATGTTAAATAAAAGCTAATTCAATTTTAAATTAAAGGGACAGTCTACACCAGAATTTGTATTGTTTAAAAAGATAGATAATCCCTTTATTACCCATTCCCTAGTTTTGCATAACCAACATAGTTATATAAATACACTTTTTACCTCTGTGATTACCTTGTATCTAAGCCTCTGCAAACTGCCCCCTTATTTCAGTTCTTTTGACAGACATCCATTTTAGCCAATCAGAGCTGGCTTCCTGGAACTCTACGTGCGTGAGCACTGTGTTATCTATATGACACACATGAACTAACATCCTGTAGTGGGGAAAAACTGTCAAAATGCCCTGAGAGAAGAGGCGGCCTTCAAGGGCTTAGAAATTAGCATATGAACCTCCTAGATTTATCTTTCAACTAAGAATACCAAGAGAACAAAGCAAAATTGGTGATAAAAGTAAATTGGAAAATTGTTTAAAATTACATGCCCTATCTGAATCATGAAAGTTTAATTCGGACTAGACTGTCCCTTTAAATAAATACACAAACGTTCAGGTGTGTTCCAGACAGTGCAATTGAGTTATATATATAAAGCTTGGGAGCCTCATTCTATGCAGTCTTGATTTGAGGCATAGTACTGCAGTGTTGGAATACTATTTTGGTATATTAGAATTGTATGATTCAGCCCAGCAAGGCTAAATTTCATAGTGTTAGGACCAGTCTATTTTGGGACACCTTGTAAGTGGTGACTGGCTGAGCAGAATATGGCCATATTGTGTGACTAAGAAATTTGAAAAAAAAAATTAAGCAGGCAATTTTTTGCAGCATTTAAAAATATCGGCTAGATTTAGAGTTTTCTCGGTAAAGACCCACGTAGCTAACGATGCTTTATTTTCCAGCGCACCCTTAAGACAACGCTGGAATTTAGAGTTGTCTGAGTGCCTGCGTTAGGCTCAGAAAAGGGAGCGTTGAGCATAATTTAGGTCCACTTCAACCCTCAATACCAGCGTTGCCTATGGTAGCGGTAAGCTGGAAAAACATGCTCGCGCACGATATCCCCATAGGAAACAATGGGGCTGAGCTGGCTGCAAAAAAACCTAACACCTGCAAAAAAGCAGCGTTCAGCTCCTAGCGCAGCCCCGTTGTTTCCTATGGGGAAACACTCTCTAAGTCTACACCTAACACCCTAACATGAACCCAGAGTCTAAACACCCCTAACCTTATACTTATTAACCCCTAATCTGCCGCCCCCGCTATCGCTGACACCTGCATTATATTATTAACCCCTAATCTGGCGCTCCGGACACCGCCGCAACCTACATTATCCCTATGAACCCCTAATCTGCTGCCCCTAACATCGCTGACACCTATATTATATTTATAACCCCCTAATCTGCCCCCCCCAACGTCACCGCCACCTACCTACACTTATTAACCCCTAATCTGCCGACCGGACCTCGCCGCCACTATAATAAATGTATTAACCCCTAAACCGCCGCACTCCCGCCTCGCAAACACTATAATATATTTTATTAACCCCTAATCTGCCCTCCCTAACATCGCCGCCACCTACCTACAATTATTAACCCCTAATCTCCCGCCCGCAAAGTCACCGCTACTATAACAAAGTTATTAACCCCTAAACCTAACTCTAACCCTAACCCTAACACCCCTCTAAGTTAAATATAATTTTAATTAAACGAAATAATATTCCTATAATTAAATAAATTATTCCTATTTAAAACTAAATACTTACCTATAAAATAAACCCTAATATAGCTACAATATAACTAATAGTTACATTGTAGCTATTTTAGGATTTATATTTATTTTACAGGCAACTTTGTATTTATTTTAACTAGGTACAATAGCTATTAAATAGTTAACAACTATTTAATAGCTACCTAGTTAAAATAAGTACAAAATTACCTGTAAAATAAATCCTAACCTAAGTTACAAATACACCTAACACTACACTATCATTAAATTAATTAAATTAATTAACTACAATTAGCTAAACTAAAATACAATTAAATAAACTAATCTATAATACAAAAACAAACAAACACTAAATTACAAAAAATAATAAAAAATTACAAGAAGTTTAAACTAATTACACCTAATCTAAGCCCCCTAATAAAATAAAAAATCCCCCCAAAATAAAAAAATGCCCTACCCTATTCTAAATTACAAAAGTAATCAGCTCTTTTACCAGCCCTTAAAAGGGCTTTTTGCGGGGCATTGCCCCAAAGTAATCAGCTCTTTTACCTGTAAAAAAAAATACAACCACCCCCCCAACATTAAAACCCACCACCCACATACCCCTACTCTAACCCACCCACACCCCCCTTAAAAAAAAACTAATGCTAACCCCCTGAAGATCTCCCTACCTTGAGTCGTCTTCACTCAGCCGAGCCGAATTCTTCATCCAAGGTGCACAGAGGAGGTCCTTCATCCGGTAGAAGTCTTCATCCAGGCGGCGTCTTCAAACTTCATCCATCCGGAGCGGAGCCATCTTTCAAGGTGCCGACGCAGAGCCATCCTCTTCATCCGGAGTCTTCTAACACAATGACGGTACCTTTAAGTGACGTCATCCAAGATGGCGTCCCTTCAATTCCGATTGGCTGATAGGATTCTATCAGCCAATCAGAATTAAGGTAGAAAAAATCTGATTGGCTGATGCAATCAGCCAATCAGATTGAAGTTCAATCCGATTGGCTGATCCAATCAGCCAATAGTACTGAGCTTGCATTCTATTGACTGATTGGAACAGCCAATAGAATGCAAGCTCAATACGATTGGCTGATTGGATCAGCCAATCGGATTGAACTTCAATCTGATTGGCTGATTACATCAGGCAATCAGATTTTTTCTACCTTAATTCCGATTGGCTGATAGAATCCTATCAGCCAATCGGAATTGAAGGGAGGCCATCTTGGATGACATCACTTAAAGGTACCATCATTGTGTTCAAAGACTCCGGATGAAGAGGATGGCTCCGTGTCGGCTCCTTGGAAGATGGCTCCGCTCCGGATGGATGAAGATTGAAGACGCCGCCTGGATGAAGACTTCAACCGGATAAGGGACCTCCTCTGTGCACCTTGGATGAAGAATTCGGCTCGGCTGAGTGAAGACGACTCAAGGTAGGGAGATCTTCAGGGGGTTAGCGTTAGGTTTTTTTAAGGGGGGTTTGGGTGGGTTAGAGTAGGGGTATGTGGGTGGTGGGTTTTAATGTTGGGGGGGTGGTTGTATTTTTTTTACAGGTAAAAGAGCTGATTACTTTGGGGCAATGCCCCGCAAAAAGCCCTTTTAAGGGCTGGTAAAAGAGCTGATTACTTTTGTAATTTAGAATAGGGTAGGGCATTTTCTTATTTTGGGGGGATTTTTTATTTTATTAGGGGGCTTAGATTAGGTGTAATTAGTTTAAACTTCTTGTAATTTTTTATTATTTTTTGTAATTTAGTCTTGTTTTTTTTTGTATTATAGATTAGTTTATTTAATTGTATTTTAGTTTAGCTAATTGTAGTTATTTATTTAATTAATTTAATGATAGTGTAGTGTTAGGTGTATGTGTAACTTAGGTTAGGATTTATTTTACAGGTAATTTTGTACTTATTTTAACTAGGTAGCTATTAAATAGTTATTAACTATTTAATAGCTATTGTACCTAGTTAAAATAAATATAAAAAATGGCTGTAAAATAAATATAAATCCTAAAATAGCTACAATGTAACTATTAGTTATATTGTAGCTATATTAGGGTTTATTTTATAGGTACGTATTTAGTTTTAAATAGGAATAATTTATTTAATTATAGGAATATTATTTTGTTTAATTAAAATTATATTTAACTTAGGGGGGTGTTAGGGTTAGGGTTAGGTTTAGGGGTTAATAACTTTATTATAGTAGCGGCGACGTTGCGGGCAGGAGATTAGGGGTTAATAATTGTAGGTAGGTGGCGGCGATGTTAGGGAGGGCAGATTAGGGGTTAATAAAATTTATTATAGTGTTTGCGAGGCGGGAGTGCGGCGGTTAAGGGGTTAATACATTTATTATAGTGGCGGCGAGGTACGGTCGGCAGATTAGGGGTTAATAAGTGTAGGTAGGTGGCGGCGGATTAGGGGGTAATAAATATAATATAGGTGTTGGCGATGTTAGGGGCAGTAGATTAGGGGTTCATAGCTATAATGTAGGTGGCGGCGGTGTCCGGTCGGCAGATTAGGGGTTAAAAATTTTTATTAGAGGGTTGGCGATGTGGGGGGCTCGGTTTAGGGGTACATAGGTAGTTTATGGGTGTTAGTGTACTTTGTAGCACAGTAGTTAAGAGCTTTATGTTCCGGTGTTAGCCCATAAAGCTCTTAACTATTGACTTTTTTTGCGGCTGGAGTCTTGTCGGTAGAGGGTCTACCGCTCACTTCTTCCAAGACTCTAAATACCAGCATTAGGCAAATCCCATAGAAAAGATAGGATACGCAATTGACGTAACGGGATCTGCGGTAGCCTGGAGTCGCGGAAAGAAAGTGAGCGGTAGACCCTTTCCTAGCTGACTCTAAATACCAGCGGGCGGTAAAAAGCAGCGTTAGGACCCCTTAACGCTGCTTTTGACGGCTAACGCCAAACTCTAAATCTAGCCGTATGTTAATATGTGAAAAAATAGGGGGTCTTATGTGTTCGGATGTGCGCCAATACCTGTTTTTGTCTTACACTAACGCTCACTGACACCTCTCACAGCCCTGGTGAAGAAGGACACACATTCCAGGCTAAATGCAAGTACATGACAATGTATGCTTCTAAAATTCTATATGTACATTTAAAGCGACATTGAAGTCATTTTTACTTCTAAAAGGGTATTTAAAATGTATTTGTTTCTGTAGAATAAAAAAAGGGAACTTCTTTGTTTAGTTTAGTAATAATACATATTCATAAATACATTTTACACAGAAAATCAATATCAATTACATTAGATAAAGCATGCATGGGATACAAACTTTTAGTTTTAGAAGTAGAAATCTGTATGTAAAAGAAAAAAATCACAATTCCAAAATAAAGGGACATTTAACCCAGTGAGCTTGGTAATTATTCAGATCCCTTATAACTGTTCCTAATGGCCTTAGCAGAGGCGATTAAATAAGGAAAACAAGCTTCTAATTCTAGATAAACCTATGGCCTCAATCACAATCTATTGGCAGCTGCTTTTTTGACTCTTTATCAGGCAGAAAAGGCTACTTTTCAGTTTAACACTATAATAATATCATATTTTTTTATTCTTTCACTCGCAAATGGGGTTTTTAATCCATGATAAAGGCGATCACAATACATTTTGAGTCACTTTTCAGCAACTTTTTGAGACCATTTTGACATTTTGAATTTGACACCTCTAGGCATTTTATAAGTTCCTCAATAGGGCATTTTGTACAATTTGAACAATATTTTTACAGCTATTTGCAAACATTCTGTTATCTTACACATTTGTAAAACACTCTGAAATGGTCACAGGAGACATTCTAGAGATTTATTAACATACAAGGTATAGATTCATTAAAGCTCCACTCATTCCTATTGGATAGACAGTATACAGGGAACAGGGCACAAAATTACATAAGTATAGGTACATATACGTATGTAAATGTGTTGAGTATGTGATATCCTTTACAGCTAAGCTGATCTGTAAGAAAAGTCACTTCAGGACACCAACATCTACTAAACTAGGATGAGCATTTGTGACTGTGAGTTCAGTAATATTGGCACAAGCACTTTGAAAGGCAATTTGGTGAATGTATTTGGACTATAAAAACCCATTCACAAAGGTGCAATCTCGTTTAAAGGTCTCTTTGGAAGACAAAATGTTGCAGTGCAGCTAGGTGACTTAAAATTTGTAGTTAAAATAAAACAAAAGTGGGTTTGGGGAAAAGCGCTCACAAAAGGAGAGCTTTCTGAATAAATATCACAAATAAATATCTTACAATAATGAGTGTTTTATAATTAGTAATTTACTGATAACACTTAAAATCTGACAAATAGGATGTCAGCACCTTTAAACATAGATGCATGAATAAAAAATCTTGCAAATGCAAGCAGCTACATTAAAAACATTAGTGTAAGAGACAGCAGTCTTTAAAAACAGAAACAAACCCCTAATAGGAGACAAATGTCCTGATATAAGCAAAAGGGGATACGGATACTGTCTGTGGTTATAAATATGCACCAATGATCCTATATAATAGCGTCTGTCGATGTCCCAGATAACTAGCCAAAGGAAATACCTCTAATGCAGTTAAATATGTTGTTTCCTTAGGCTCCTCCGCCAGCTTGGTGTTTCCTGTGGTCACGTGACCTAAGTGAACCAATCCTGGAGCTCCTTCATGAGCAGTTGTGGAGTATATAATTCGACAAACTCCTAGGATACAAAGTTGCAACTTTGAAGCAAAAAGCTTGTAGCAAGGTTTCCGATACTGAGTAAGTGCCACAACAGTTGTGTGTATAATCCGGATCACTCGTACTGAAAACACAAAGTGTCCGGTACACCTGTCCTGCTCACTGTATCACTGTGTGTTAGCTACCTTCAGGTGATATATTAAAAACATCTACACGTTTCGACCGTGTTTCCAGCCTTTATCAAGAAGCCTCCTTGGCATTAACAATTACTTAATTAACATTCCTTTTAACCAATTATAATTCAGACAATGCTTTCAGCCTATGAGAGTTGTGTTTGGGATTTTTTAACCTCTTAGGGTATTGTATAAGACCACAATTAGTATTTTTCTTATATAGACCTGTTTATTTGAAAAACAGGTCTAGACATACATCAAACATTATCCGAACATTAAATGGTATAAAATGCATTAATTAGTATAAAATATACATTTGTGAGAGATATGTATTGTGATATAAAACTAGAAATGTTTGTTTAAAATCTATCATACCAAGTTTATATTAATTATAGAATATTTTTAAACTTTATAATTAGTTGCATAAGTTTCTTAGAACATTTGCTCAGTACTTTATTCCATTCAGTGATAAAGTCAATATTATCCACTTGAAAGGTAGTAAATCTCTTCAGGTATAAACCTCTCGGAATTAAATCCAGGAGCAAATATTTTTCAAGTTCCCTTTTGTCCCACCAGGTTTTATACTCCTTCAGCAAAGTTCTCTCTATCAGTAAGAAGACATCACTGATATTATTCAGTGCCTCTTGTTGTTTCACAAAGGTATCCTCCAATGTTAACCTATCAATATCCAAGTCAGATAAAGGTTTAAGGGAAACAATTCTAAGGTCTGCATTGCAAGTAAACTGGCAGCAACTAAATTAGCTGCAAACAATATAATAAGGTTGATGTGCGTTCTCACGCAGAACCAACAGGAAAAACAATAATACACAAAACAAACCAACTCAGGTTCTTTACGTAGCTCAAAGCGTGTCAATCTTGTATAATAAACACAGAGCCCCATATTGTTATCAACTGAAAATAGCTTAGGGTATATTTGCACCAGGTGCGGATCTCTCATTAGAGAGAGCATCATTAACATTAATAGATATCATTTAGAGGTCAAGAGAGTACATTTAATACATTTAGATAAAAGTATATCAGAACTTAGTCTAAGACTAAGTTAAAATTAGCTAAAAAATAGAGAATGTTGAATTTAAAGAGAAACAAAAAATATTGATTGATAGATTGAAAGAGCTTAAAGAAAGTCTACAGGTTACCAAATGGAAGAAGCTAGAGAGGGATAAGGAAGATGATAGGAATGATGGAGGTGAAATCACTGACGTAATGAAAAACCCAAAAGGAAAAATTGGACATCTAGACTTAGACAAAAAATCAATTAGTGAACAGTAGAATATAATAAAGTATCTAGCTCAGCAAGAGACAAAAGGCTGAAAGATTTTGACCGTGAAAGAGAGATCATTGGCGCTTCTAGAAATGGGGGGTGGGAGAGGCAGGATGAAAGGGAAGTAGGGCCTAGAACTCAAAGAAGAGAAGGAAGTCATAACAGGATTTGGCGAACATATGATTCCAGTAGGTCGCAGGTAATGGATTATAACATAGGGAGGTGGAGGATACATAAAAGAAATAGATTGTACTCCTGGAAACAAGTAATCCCCCGGGTAGACCAACAATATCCGGTATAAACTCAATTACTTCCAACCTTTCACAGTACGTGGACAAATTCCTTCAGATAAATGTGGACTTCTGTCATATTTGAAGGATACCCTTAGGGGGCGATTTATCAAGCTCAGGCGGAAAGGGGCACATATATGCACCCCTGTGCACTTTAGCTCTCCCCTGGTGGAATTCATTATTGCACACGAGCGCTGTTTTGCACTCGTGTGCAATCCTGCCCCCTGCCCTGGCATAGCCTATCACACGCGGGCAGGAGCTGTCAATCTCTCCGGTCTGATGAGACCGGGGAGAATGAAATTCGCCACCTAAGAGGTGGCAAAAGGATAGGGAAGCAGCGGTCTGATGACCGCTGCTTGTTAAATACGGCGTGCAGGTTCTCTTGTGAGAAACTGCAGTCGTAGGCAGGAGAAAGCCTACCAAAGAGGATGATAAATCGACCCCTATATATGTTACAAACTATAAATATACTTGAGTGGAAGGAAGATTATACACTAGCCACGTGTGACGTCACCTCATTATATACAAATATACAATGATAAATATGTATTAGAGGAAATAAAATCTTATCTGAATGGAGATGATACATCAAGATCAGAAAGATTTCCTCTTAGGTAGTATAAGGTTTATTTTACTCCACAATTACTTCTCTTTTAATGGAAACTTTTATCTCCAGGTTAAAGGTAAAGCCATGGACATGAGATTTGCGTCGTTATGCCAATCTTTTTTTTATTTATTTATTGCGGTTTAAGATATCAATATATCTTAAACCGCAATAAATAAATAAATAATTACCCCCTGCAAATGTAAAGTAGCCACCCATGGAGTATAAGAAGAGAGAAATATAAGGGCTACGTATGGACCCATTACAGAAAATACAGCTGAAATAATAATAAGTAACAGAGAAAATAACTATTTGTATAACAACTAAAATAGATTATATGGGAAGGATGTAAAGTCTATATTTCCAGTCAGACCATGGAGGAGTGACAAATTTAAAACTCATTGAAATAAGACGAAGGACTAATGGTTCATCTTTTCGCTTGATACACTGAACATTACAGTGTTAATAGTATTAAACATTTAAGCCTGTCACTTAGAGGGCAACCACTGCACTATATTTTAAAAGAAAAAAAAAAAATATTTGCATTGCAAGGATTGAAACTAGAACCAAAATATACCAGACAAGTAAGTTGTACCTTCCGTTTGCCTGCAGGATACTGTATCAGAACTATATAAATAGAAAGCATTTAAATAGGAACTGTAAACGAAAAAAGATTAACCATTTTTTTGCCTATAAGCTGCTCTGTTTTAAAATCTATAGACGTGCAGTACACACATAGAAGGATAAACTGAGCAAATAATGGAGGCTGAACTCTAAACACCAGCAAGTGAAACATGAGAATGGAAAAAACATAGCTGTACTAAAACAGTACCCCAAAGCAAAAAAAGTTGCTTACTCCTATACCATGTAGACAGCCAGGAGAATGATTTGAAATTTAGGATGTGGAGAGCAATCTGATCAAATATTAAACAAAATGTTCTCATACTAACAGACAGCAACTGTTCACATAAAATGCATACCTACAACTTCAATAACTGCATGTCTACATTATACTGCCTGGTAAGAACACATTAGGTATCAGAAATATAAAAATAGTTCAACATAGGTCTACAAAAGCGACAGAAGACATATAAGGAAGAGCATTAGCATTGTGCGCAGCAACCCATATAAATTTTTTATCTGAGGGCACAATCTATACACTCAGCGGCTTCTATACTGGTAGGAGAAAGTGATATAAATGATTCAGAACATCAGGCAAGGTCAGAAAGTCTCTAGACACGTCCAATTCCAGTTTTCTCAAGGCAGTCCGAAGGGTATATCAGGGTGCCTGTGCAAAGAAGATTTTTTTTTACCCAACTCCTGTTTTCCAGCTAGTTCTCGCCCAGTATAAAGAGATCTTCGGTAGAACAACTTGTGTACCACTTAGCATGATAGCCATACTGATCAATTGAGGGTTGTGCACAAAGTTAGCCACGGACTCTTCCATGTTCTCTGCACAATCATGACCAGCAGAGCCATCTGTGCATAGTTCCACATGATGCAGAGGAAAACCCACGTCTCATTCTCGGGGGCCGGCCACCTCCCCTAAGTCCAAGGCTAAGGGAAAATATAGGCACATTTCATGAGTATCTTTCAAAAGGCAGCTATTGAGTACCGATGTGGGATAGAAATCAAAGCTCGTCTCTATAGTGCTCCAGTGGATGCTGTGCTTTGTAACCTTCACCAGCTGCGACACAGAATCACCCCTGTCCACAGTCTTGGTTCCAATCTTCAACATTAGCCGATCAAATATGTTGCCAACTTCTGCCCAAAGTCCTCCAAGAGGGCTAGTATAGTTATATGTAACTCCTCCATGACCATATCTCAGATACTCAACAAAACAGTGCACACTATGCGTTGCGATACGGTAGAGTCCAAGACGTCCTTTGTCGGGGGGGTTGGTGGGAGGCCTCAGCCTCAGATAAAGCTCCACAACATGGTTGTTGACAGTGATCTAAGAAATTTCAGTATCATCAGGTAGAGAATGCTTAGTAGTAGTAGAATCTGTTAACTTCAATGTCAGATGACATCAAAAAGAAGCAAAAAGAAGCAGGTATAATTTAATAGCTTGAGCAGCACTCAATGTTGCTACCAGACATGGCCTCTACCTGGAAGTTCCACCCTATGCCAATCTTTTTATGGCAGCTGGGAAGAGACTTTCCAGAAAAACCATCCTCTTGGTGCAAATCTCATGCTCTATAAAAGATATATAGATGATATCTTTATAGTTTGGAAAGGTGACAAAGAAGTATTTTTTTTTAAGATTAATAAAGAATTAGGTTGTACTACATTTCATGTATCAATAGTAGTAATAAAATTACTTTTTCAGTTGCGGATATTAACTTTTACTGGGAGACTATCCACCATCTTCCTCAACCATAGCTATGTCATCCTCCCCCCTGTTTTGATTACCTGTTGATCCAGTAACAGAAACTCTGCTCTCACAGCAGTAAAGAGGCAGCATAAGGGCTCAAACAAATGCCTTTCTGACCCAAATATAGCTTAAGTTTCAGTCCCCTCTAATATTTAGAGCATCGCCCAGCTCCCTTCACTGTAATGGTATTAGCTATATGAACTTGATTCTTTTCAAGATTACTCAATAAATCACCTTATTGGTCTAAATATATGTTTAAATCAGGAGCCCATACTTCTGTAGAGGGAGGTGTGATGATGAGAACCTAACTGATGCACAGGAAAAAGAGATTTTGAACCAAAGGGAATTTAATTTCCTGTCCCCCCAAAAATACTAAAGTTCCCATGTTATATTATTTACCGTGGCAGAATTCAGCATTGCACGCAAGCGCTGTTTTGCGATCGCGTGCAATCCCGCCCCCTGCCCCGGCATAGCCAATCACGCCTGGGCAGGACGTAGAATAGACTACATATTTATAAACAGAAGCAGTATTTCCTTTCTATTTCATTCCATAAATATTAAGGAGAGGATATGGTCAGATCTCCTTCTATCCCAGTTCAATTAGATGTTCACTTCTGTGGCCTTATATACCCTAGGGAGGTAATATATATGGAGATTACACTATTAACTTTTACGTGAACCCGTCATGAAAAATACAATTCAACAAACCATTACATACATAGGCACCATCCCGAATGTTTGCACTGTCTTAGAAGTGCATAAATGCATACTCAGGGGCAAGGTAAAATCCCACTTAACAAAACAGAAGTACTATCCCTTAACAAACCTAATTGTATAAGCAAGAGCAAATTAAATTAGATATGAAATATCTCATCAAAACCAAAAGGACATAAATAGATTATGTATTGAGTAAAAACTTTAAGAATAAGGTTCAATATATAATTTAAACAGGAATAATGCTCATCCTCATGAGCTCTCCATAAAACATAAATACTAGCATTTTTAAAATGGGTAAATTACCCTCATTATCCCCTCATCAAAGAGATACCCATGATACTAACTGATATTGGAGAGATACGTAACCTGATCAAACCATTGCCAAATCAGGAATTTTATAAGAAATTTAATGATATTTTAGCCCCTTTTTTTACTTATAATCTCCCAAGAAATTGGATCGTCATTGCATTTTACTAACACATATCTTAAAGCATATAATATCACACTTGTTTCACATTTATTTTACTGTTGAATAGAGATCTTAAAATATTTGTGAATATTATAGCTAATAGACTAAACTGTTTTCTTCCATTTCTGATGCACAAGTCTAGGTAAGCTTCATTCCTTTCGGTAGGCAAACAATATTACTATTAGAGTTTTCCACTTAATCCATCATTCCTCTTCCACTGATACCCCAACAGTACTAGTGTCAACCGACACAGAGAAAGCATTTGATCAGGTTGACTGAAACTTTCTCAATGCCACTTTGCAGTATATGGTATGTTCTAATAGAATTCTTAATTATATGTGTATGTGTTTGTGTATGTGTTTGTGTGTGTGTTTGTATGTGTTTGTGTATGTGTGTATGTTTGTATGTGTTTGTGTATGTGTGTGTGTTTGTATGTGTTTGTGTATGTGTGTGTCTTTGTGTATGTATGTATGTTTGTATGTGGTTGTATATGTGTGTATGTTTGTATGTGTTTGTGTATGTGTGTGTTTGTATGCATTTGTGTATAAATGTGTTTATGTGTCTGCATGTGTATGTATGTGTATGTGTGCTGTGTTTTAAACATATTTCATTAGAAAACCGTTGTTTAACAGTTAGTGAAGAACTCTACTGTTTGACCTTTGGCTTAGTGATAGCTGACATGAGATTTTCAGCACACCCCCATAGAAGTGTATAATGTGAGGGTTTTAATGCACCCGATGATGTTTGGACTTGATCTCTCCATGATCCAGGATTTGTTTAAAGTGAAGGTAAACTTACCTTGTTTACGTTCTTCATTAACATTCTTTATGCCAAAATAATATGAGTTTCATTCATCAATTTTGCAGCACTTATCTGTCAACAAAGTTATGACCGCAACTATTTGGTTTTACATAGTATCGTAATTCAACCCGTAATATATTTTTTGTTTTTTGCTTCTGGTCACGCTGTCCCAATAACCAATTGAAATTCTGGCCGTTAGGCGGCCGTCAAGCTACGTCATCGGAGTATTGGTTAATCTGCACATGCGCCAATTTACTTTCTGCAGATTTGGTTTTGTTGCACGCTCTCCCGTTTGGCGCATGCGCATTCTCCCCCCCCCCCGCAATAAAGAGTAAACGTCGTGATAGTTGCAGTCTAGGGAAAACGGTCACGTATTTAAAAAATGTATAGCCACTCTGTTTGAAATATAACATAGTACTGAATGAATACATTATTGGTATTCATTCAATTCTATGTTGCTAGCGCGATTGACGCATGCTCGTTTTAGACCTGTTCAATGTGAACGCGGATTTTACATATACGTATGGAGCGGGTGGGACCGCTCTATACGTCAGCACAAAGAGATCAAGGAAGTAGATGATCGGCGGAGTTAGCTCGGTAACGGTAGGAAATTTTATAGATAAATAAAGTTGAAAATATAAAATTAATTAAAAAAAAAAAAGTTAGCGATTTCAGTATATTTGACATATAGAGTAGATTGATGTGTTCTAGAGGCTCAAACTTTACTTTCACTTTAAGATAAACCTGCAATGTGATAACAAAATTAAATGCTGCTGTTCCAGTTTAATAGTTCACATGTAAAAATTAATAAGTGTAACAAGTATATTTTTTTTCCAGTTTTTGAAGTAAGATTTTTGTGTTGGGGAGTCTGGCAGTTTAGGGGTTTATAGCAATTAGAGGGTTTTGTGGTGTGGGTTATTGTCATGGTGGGATCAGGCAATTTAGAGGTTAATATAATTTAGTTGGTATAGCGGTGCAACATTTATTGAGATGGGGTTTCTGAGGGTTTAAGCGTTAATAGTGGTTATAGGATTTATCTTTTAAATGGGGTCTGGCGGTTTAAAGAGACATGAAACCTCAATGTTTTTCTTTCGTGATTCAGATAGGGTATGGATTAAACATATTTCCAATTTACTTCTATTATAAAATTTGCTTTGGTCTCTTGATATCCTTGTTGAAAAGCATACCTAGGTAGGCTCAGAAACAGCAATGCACTGCTGGGAGCAAGCTGCTGATGGGTGACTACACACATATGCTTCTTGTGATTTGCTCACATGATGGGGTAGATTTACTAAGCAGCGGATGCTGCATTCTCAGACAATCGTTTCAGGCTCGCCTGAAACGTAAGTTGAGAAGCATTGGTCGAAAGATCGCTGCTCCGTAACTTCTCCGCCACCTTTTAGGTGGCGGACTGAAATCATCCCTATCCGATCGGGATCATTGACACCCCCCGCGAGTTTGCAGGGGGCGGCACTGTAAAAGCATTTTACAAGAAATCTTAGTGCTAAGTTTAATGCCGACAACGTTTCTGTCGGCATTTAGCAAGGTCAAGCTATAGCGAATCATGTCCGCTCGACCTATGTTAAATCTACCCCGATGTGTTCAGCTTGCTTCCAGTAGTGCCGTGCTGCTCCTGGGCAAATAGATTAAATGATGTTTGGACTTGAACAGCAGATTGGTCAGACAGGCAGAGTTCAGTAACAATAAGGCAATCAAGCAATTCAGCAGTTCAGCAATAAGTAGAACCCAGGAGCACACACAGTAAGTCCTATACTTGGGCAGTGAATGTAAGTTATGCAGGTACTTACATAGGCGCCGATTCACGCCAAGGAGGACTTCAAAGGATCCAACCGGCTTTAGAGGGGAATAGACGTGTGGTGATGACGTCATCGCCGCACGCTCACAGCATCCGCTGCATCCCTGGCAACAGCCAGAGCGGCGCAACGGAAGCACGGGAGCGGCGTTACATAGCCCCCCACTCAAGGGTTCCCTCCGGGAACCAGAGTCGGCTTCGAAGGGTGAGCAGCATGGAACTTGGAGACCAAAGATGGAGCATGCACATTACGGGCAGGAACCCAGGAACACTTCGCCACAGAATATCCCTTCCAGTGTATGAGGTATTGGAGCTGCCTGTGCCTAATTCTGGAATCCAGGATTTTGGCAATCTCATACTCTAGTTCGCCATGAATCAGGAGTGGAGGAGGAGGACGCCTGAGTCAAGTATACCTATTTGTGATGTAGCGTTTGAGCAAGAAGATGTGACAGACGGGGTCAATGTGCAAGGTCTTAGACAAGGCCACTCTGTAGGCAACAGGAGAAAGTCTTTTGAGGACTTTATAAGGACCAATATACCAAGGTCCTAATTTGTGACAAGGTTGACATAAGCAGATATGTCAGGTAGAGACCCAGACACTATCACCTGCAACAAAGGCACGAATACAGGCTGAATGATGATCGGCAAACCTCTTGTGTCTGGAGGTGGTTGAGTGTAACTGAGAGTGTATTTGTTGCCAATGGGTAGTGAGGTCAGTGAAGCGACGTTCTGCAGCAGGGACTACTGTGGATTGAGCAGAAAGAGGAAAAAGAGGAAAAACACGAGGTTGATAACCAGCTGCTGCCTGGAAAGGAGAGCATCGAAGAGAAGAATGCCAATGAGTGTTCTTTGCCAGTTCAGCTAGGGGTAACAACCCAGACCAATTAGTGTGCTGTGAATTGACATATGCTCTGAGATAAGCTTCAAGATTCTGATTGGTTCTCTCCGCCTGCCTGTTAGTCTGGGGGTGATAACCAGAGGACAAAGAAACAGAGGTTCTAAGCAATTTGCAAAAGCTTCAACAAAAGGTAGAAATAAATTGAGGTCCTCTGTCAGAGATGATATTTATGGGTATACCATGGAGCCGTACCACGTGTAACAGAAAAAGAGTGGACAATTCTTGGGCTGTAGGTAACTTAGGTAAAGGTACAAAATGAGCAAGTTTGGAGAATCGATCCACCACAACCCAGATGACTGTATGATGATCAGAAGGAGGGAGGTCTACAACAAAATCCATGGCTATGTGTGTCCATGGTTGTTTAGGTATGGACAATGGTTGAAGTAGACCATGAGGTAGGGAACGGGTAGTCTTATTAACAGCACAAGTCTGACAAGCCTTGACATAATCCTGAGAGTCCGACTTCATGGTAGGCCACCACATGTGTTGGGAAAGGAGTTTAAAGGTTCTTCTCAAACCAGGATGACCTGACAGTTTGCTGTTGTGAGCCCAGGATAGCACAGGATAGCAAAGGTTTGGAGGAATATAAAGGATCTCAGGAGCCGCAGGGGCTTCAGAAGGTTTTCTTGACTGGGCACGTTGCAGTCTTTGAAGAAGAGAGGTGTTGAGCTGAGCAATCACACAGGAAGGAGGTATGATGTTTTCGATAGTAGCTTCAGAAGAGTCGTTAGACTGAGGAAACTGGTTCTTGGTCCCAGGAAGGAAAGAGACTATAAAGTTAAAATGGGAAAAGAATAGGGCCCACTTGGCCTGTTGAGGATTGAGTCAATGAGCAGTCTCTAGGTACGTCAGATTCTTGTGGTCAGTGAGAATCTGAATGGGGTTGGCAATGCCCTCTAGCCAATGACGCCATTCAGTCAGGGCCGTCTTAATGGCTAAGAGTTCATGATTACCCACATCGTAATTCCTCTCTGCAGGAGTAAACCATTTGGAAAAAAAGGGTAAAGGGTGCGACTTGGAGGTTAAAGGGTCCCTTTGGGTTAAGACTGGACAAGCTCCTATCTCAGAGGCATCAACCTCTAGAGTGAACTGTAGGTCAGGATCAGGATGGCGGAGCACAGGAGAAGAACAAAATACCTTTTTCAGATGAGAGAAAGCATGCACAGCTACAGGAGGCCAATTCTTGCAGTCTCTGTTTCATTTAGTCAGCTCAGTGAGTGGAGCAACGATTTGGGAGACGTTCTTTATAAATTTGCGATAATAGTTGGAAAACCCCAAGAATCTCTGTAGTTCCTTTAATGAGGTGGGTTGAGGCCATTCCAGAACTGCGGTTAGCTTTGTAGGATCCATGGCAAAACCCTTCTTTGAGATGACATATTCAAGGAACTGGATCTTGACTTGATCAAACTCAAGTCCCAAAAACGGAAGATAATGCAGAAATGAAGGTATCTGCATCGTTCAGGAGCTGAGCCCTCTGTTCCAAAAGGGGAGAGACCAGGGGTAGAGCTTTGTCTTTCAATAAAGAAATGATAAAAGTGACCTTTGACTGATGTGACTGGAAGGTGTGAGGGTCATTGGGGAAGTGCAGCCTGCACTGGTTGAGAAAACCTCTACAGTCGGTAGTACTATCATACTTGTCAGGCAACGGTATCCGGGGTATGCTACCAGAAACAGGAGGGGAGGTTGCAGCACTAGCAGCAGGGACTGTGTGGGAACAGAAGCAGCGTTTTTCTCTGCAACCAGTAGGGAGAGTTTAGAATCCACATTCTGCAAGTGTATGGCATGGGTTCCCAGGGTCTGTCCCTGAAAAGAGACTGCTTGTGCTACCTCATTTGGGTCCATGGCCCAAGTATAATGTAATGCTCGTGGGATATTTCCCTAGCAGACCAAACTTGGCCAGAAGTCTTCCTATCCTGGCATCAAGTGGAAGGATAAGGAAATATCCCAGAACAAAGTGAGTTTAAGAAATAAGGTAAGCAGTACTCACGGTAGACAGGGTAATCCTTCACGGCAATAAGGTTAAGGCAGATAATGGTCAGGGACAGGCAGAGCTTGTCAACAGAAAACCAATCTAGCAGTTTAGCAGTTCAGGGGTAAACCAGTAGAATGGTCAGGAACAGGCAGAGGTCAGCGACAAAAGGTAATACAGCATTTTAGCAGTTCAGGGGTAAACCAGTAGAATGGTCAAACAGGCAGAGTTCAGTAACAATAAGGCAATGCAGCAATTCAGGGGTTAAACAGCAAAGTGGGCAGACAGGCAGAGTTCAGTAACAATAAGGCAATCCATTAATTCAGCAGTTCAGCAATAAGCAGCACCCAGGAGCACACACAGTAAGTCCTAAGTTATGCAGGTACTTACATAGGCACTGATTCGCGCCAAGGAGGACTTCAAAGGCTTCAACCGGCTTGAGATGGGAATAGACGTGTCGCGATGATGTCATTGCCGCACGCTCACAGCAAACGCTGCATCCCTGGCAACAGCCAGAGCGGCGCAACGGAAGCACGGGAGCGGCGTGACAGAAGGCCGCTAAATGCCGCTGTGCACCACACTTGTATTATGCCCAGCAGCAAAGGGGTTAATTATATAGCTTGTAGGGTTAATTTAAGCTTTAGTGTAGTGTAGTAGACAACCCAAAGTATTGATCTAGGCCCATTTTGGTATATTTTATGCCACCATTTCACCGCCAAATGTGATCAAATAAAAAAAAAATCGTTAACTTTTTCACTAACTTTAGGCTTCTCACTGAAATTTTTTACAAACAGTTTGTGCAATTATGGCACAAATGGTTGTAAATGCTTCTCTGGGTTCCCCATTGTTCAGAAATAGCAGACATATATGGCTTTGGCGTTGCTTTTTGGTAATTAGAAGGCCGCTAAATGCCGCTGCGTACCACACTTGTATTATGCCCAGCAGTGAAGGGGTTAATTAGGTAGCTTGTAGTGTTAATTTTAGCTTTATTGTAGAGATCAGCCTCCCACCTGACACATCTCACCCCCTGATCCCTCCCTGACCCCTCTCAAACAGCTCTCTTCCCTCTAGGGTTGCCACCTCGGCCATGTTTTCCTGGACACTTATGAGTTACACATGCTGCAGGGTATGCACAGAGGAACATGTATTGTGCTGTTCATTCATGTGATGTCCAGATGCACAATATATGTTCCCACCTGCTTACCCTGCAGCATGTGTAACTCATAAGTGTCCAGGAAAACATGGCCGAGGTGGCAACACTACTTCCCTCCCCCACCTTACAATTGTCACCGCCATCTTAAGTACTGGCACAAAGTCTGCCAGTACTAAAATAAAAGGCATTTTTTTTTATATTTATTTATTGTTGGATCCCCCCTTAGCCCCTAACCTACCTGACCCCCCCCCCAAACAGCTCTCTAACCCTTCCCCCTCTACCTATATGCTGCCATCTTGGGTACTGGCAGCTGTCTGCCAGTACCCAGTTTGATGGAAAAATAGTTTTTTATAATTATTTTATATTAAAAAAAAACATTTTTCTGAAGTGTAGCTGCCCCCCCTCAATTCCCTACCCCCCTCCCAGATCCCTTTCCAATTCAATATTTCTTCCCCCTCTCTCTCCCTCCTTCCCATACATTTGGTTGAATCAATTGAAGCGAGCGTGCGCACATGCCCCCGCCCCCTCGCGCTCTCCAGCACAATTACGTGCACTTGAGGGACACAGGAACCGGAACCGACCAGCGATGGGCCAACCACCCGCCTCCCTGCTATGGCTTCCACCCACCAACGATCGGCACCATGAAACTAAAAAAAATTATTTTGTGATTTAGACAGAGTATACCATTCTTAAAAAGGTTTCCAATTTACTTCTATTATCAAATTTGCTTTGTTCCCATGATATTCTGTGTTGAAGAGATACCTAGGTAATGCACTGTGCTCACTGCCAGTGTATAAATACTTAGTATCATTATAAAGTGCGGCATTACTATTGCTTATTACTAAGTTATTTGGAGGGGGGGGCAAAAAATATTTTGCACCAGAACCCTATGAAGAGCAGTTCTGCTACTGGCCTGAAGGATCCATGACTTTCTATTACCATCATATAGACACATGCAGTAGTTAGTGAGATAAACTTTTGTATAGAGCTGAAAGCTCATATAAAGTTCAGATACATATATACAGTTTATAATTAGTATCCAGAATTAAGAACACAGGTGTGTAGTGACAGAAATTTGCATTGCATAGTATTATTCATATAAATCATTTTTTGGATGAATGCAAAAACAAATTAACTTTTTGTTATTCGTTTCATTCGTATTCAAACTAAAAGCAAACCTCCACCTACACAAATTAAAAGAAAAATGAATGGATGTATCAACTAAAATTATTAATATATTCGTTCATTTATTATTCTTTCAATAAAAAACTGCAAACACTAACACTAAACACTAAAAACACTGTGGGCTAGATTTCAAGTGGAGTACAAACAATAGCACAAGGTGCATTATCCTTTTCACATTCCTGTGTTGAGAAATGCACATAATCTGGTATGACAAGTCTAAACTTAAAGGGACATTATACACTCATTTTTTCTTTGCATAAATGTGTTGTAGATGATCTATTTATAAAGCCCATAAAGTTTTATTTTTAAATAAATGTATAGTTTTGCTTATTTTTAAATAACATTGCTCTGATTTTCAGACTCCTAACCAAGCCCCAAAGTTTTATGTGAATACGCTCAGCTACCTACTCCAGCTTGCTCCTGATTGTGTAAAGGGTCTTTTCATATGCAAAAGAAGGGGGAGGGGGGAGTGTCTTATTTCCCACTTGCAGTGGGCTTTCCAGCTACCTTTTCAACAGAGCCAAACTGACAGCTTCTAAGTAAGTTTTTAAACAGTTTTATACTGGATTTTTATATCATTATCTGTGCATCTTATTCTTTATAGTAGTGTCTGTTACATGCAGTTATATGAAAATGAGTGTATACTGTCCCTTTAACACCCCCTAACTTTAAATTAAAAAAAACTAAGCTTAAACTATAAATAAACCTAACATAACTATTTGAAAAAAATAAAAAGCCCTAATCTAAAAACAAAACAAAACACCCAAATTTTTTTAAAAAAAACTAACATTAACCCCAAAAATGTACTTACAGTTCCTGAAGTCCAGACATCCATCTTCATCCAGGCGGCGACAAGTCTTCATCCAGGCGGCGACATCTTCATCCATCGCGGGGGCATCTTCTATCTTCATCACGGTGGAGCGGAGCTGAGAAGAACCAGCGTTGACGACATCCAGCGCGGAGCCTCCTCTTCATGTTAGGGGGTGTTAGGTTTAGGGGTTAATAGTTTAATTTAGTGTGTCCCGATGTGGGGGCCGGCAGTTTAGGGGTTAATAGCTTTTGTTTAGTAGTTGCGATGTGGGGGGCCAGTGTTTAAGGGGTTAATAGCTTTATTATAATAGTTGCAATGTGGGGGGCTGGCAGTTTAGAGGTTAATAGGTTTATTTAGTAGTGGCGATGTGGGGGGTCGGCATTTAGGGGTTAATAGGTTTATTTAGTGTTTGTGATGTGGAGGGTCGGCGGTTTAGGGGTTAATACTTTATTTTAGTGTTGGCTATGTGGGTAGGCAGCGGATTAGAGTTAATAAGTTTAATAAAGTATTTGCAATGCGGGGGGTGGCGGTTTAGGGGTTAATAGTGTAGTTTATGGGTGTTAACGAACAACTTGTAATAAGTATGACCTGAAAATTCCACACTTAAAAGCCATTTTTTGAGTGCGGAATGGAGAGTTGCGGTACAGGCTAAAACACTTGCGGTATAGCCATATCGCCGCAACTTGTAATATGGAAGACCTGCCATTCCGTGCGCAAAGACCAATTTTTCAGCCGTACTGCAAAACTTGTAATTTGGCCCCATCTCTTTAGAAATGGATATTTGTATGAACAATAAAACTTTGTCCTCCCTTGTAGATCGAAACAATACACCACATTCACTAAAGGAAATACATAACATACACATTTTTTACAATACAAAATATTGCAAATTAAGAAACAGAAAAATACAGGAGTAATAAAGTGCAAATTGAACGCAGAATCAGCTCTTGAGAGCTTTGTATGAACCATGGATCAGATGTAAATTCTCCAAATTAAAACTAAAAATAAACATTAAAAAATATTACAATCTTTAAAGGGACATAAAACCCAATATTTTTTTTCATAATTCAGATAGAGCATGCATTATCAATTTTTCTTCGTAGAGCTGCAACAACTAATCGATATAATCGATAATAATTGATTATTAAAATAGTTGTCAACGAATCTCATTATCGATTAGTCTGCACACAGCACCAGCTGCTTCACTACGATTAACTCCTGCACATGGTATTGTGTTTTATGGTTATGCCCTTAGCCTAAAGGATGTCTACAGATGTTTACTTTTCACTTTTTCAGGACAGTATAAGTTTACAACTACTCCTGGCTTATGTGCAACCCAGATATAATAGTCATCATTTGTATTGTTTATATTAAATCAGGTGATTTGGAACTATGCTTTGCATGATACAGTGCTGAACTTATTATTTACACTTAGCCCTAGATTGATGAGAGTTATTTGAACTGATGTGCACTATTATCTGTATGCACATTTATTAGCTTATTGCTTGCTATTGCTGATTGTAGGTACTGTATAGATAAATGTGTACAGCTTTGTCCTGTTATTGATATATAGTCCTTAGCACTTTTAAAAAAAAATGTAATTGTTGTGGGGTTTTTTTTAAATAAATTGTGATTTGTACCAAATTCAACATCTATAAGTATATATCTGTTATTTTAAGAGCGGACTAGATATTGTTTCCCTAACCTTATAGTGGGTTATTTACCATTGCATAGATATATTTAAGATATTTTTATGTTAGAATGAAGTCCAGGCTTACTTTATTGAGAGGCACCTTGCCAAGGAGGAAAACACTTTGCATTGGTGGAGCTAACAAAGATAAATATCCCACCTTGCAAAATGGGCAACACCCAATTTAAGCATCTCAGGCACCTCAACACCATCTGAGCATCTCTGCTGCAGGCAAAATAGCTTGTAAAAAAGAGAGCCAGCCTCAGCCAGGAACATGTGATCATGTTGACATTTTTGCATTTCAATGCAAATTTATGAAAGAGTGAATAACAGAATGTTATAAACAGGGACAGTCTACCTATTACTAGTTCTACCTCTTTACAAACAGTTTGTGGTTTGGTTTTGCTTAATTATAAAAATGTGCTTTGATGCTTAAAAATTGGACAAACAGTTGTGTTAATGTAAAATTTTAGTCTGAAGTTTTATATTTGTAGCACTCAGTATGTGGATTTTATTTTAAATACAGGAAAAATAGAAAAATCTATTGATTTTTTTTAATCTGATTAGTCGATTAATCGACCGATTAATCAATTATGAAAATAATCGTTATTTGCAGCCCTATAATAACTTAAGAAACAAACGGCTAGATTTAGAGTTTTGTCGGTAACGACCCGCGTAGCTAACGCTGGCTTTTTTCCCCCCGCACCTTTTAAATACCGCTGGTATTTAGAGTTCACAGAAGGGCTGCGTTAGGCTCCAAAAAGGGAGCGTAGAGCATAATTTACCGCCACTGCAACTCTAAATACCAGCGGTGCTTACGGAAACAATGGGGCAGTTTGAGCTGAAAAAAAACCTAACACCTGCAAAAAAGCAGCGTTCAGCTCCTAACGCAGCCCCATTGTTTCCTAAGGGAAACACTTCCTAAGTCTGCACCTAACACCCTAACATGTACCCCGAGTCTAAACACCCCTAACCTTACACTTATTAACCCCTAATCTGCCGACCCCGCTATCGCTGACCCCTGCATATTATTATTAACCCCTAATCTGCCACTCCGTACACCGCAGCCACCTAAGTTATCCGTATGTACCCCTAATCTGCTGCCCCTAACACTGCCGACCCCTATATTATATTTATTAACCCCTAATCTGCCCCCCTCAACGTCGCCGACACCTACCTACACTTATTAACCCCTAATCTGCCGACCGGACCTCGCCGCTACTATAATAAAGTTATTAACCCCTAATCCGCCTCACTCCCGCCTCAATAACCCTATAATAAATAGTATTAACCCCTAATCTGCCCTCCCTAACATCACCGACACCTAACTTCAAGTATTAACCCCTAATCTGCCGACCGGACCTCACCGCTACTATAATAAATGTATTAACCCCTAAAGCTAAGTCTAACCCTAACCCTAACACCCCCCTAAGTTAAATATAATTTTATTCTAACTAAATAAATTAAATCTTATTAAATAAATTATTCCTATTTAAAGCTAAATACTTACCTGTAAAATAAATCCTAATATAGCTACAATATAAATTATAATTATATTGTAGCTATTTTAGGATTAATATTTATTTTACAGGCAACTTTGTATTTATTTTAACCAGGTACAATAGCTATTAAATAGTTAAGAACTATTTAATAGCTACCTAGTTAAAATAATTACAAAAGTACCTGTAAAATAAATCCTAACCTAAGTTACAATTAAACCTAACACTACACTATCAATAAATTACTTAAATAAAATACCTACAATTATCTACAATTAAACCTAACACTACACTATCAATAAATTAATTAAATCCAATACCTACAAATAAATACAATTAAATAAACTAACTAAAGTACAACAAATAAAAAAGAACTAAGTTACAAAAAATAAAAAAATATTTACAAACATTAGAAAAATATTACAACAATTTTAAACTAATTACACCTACTCTAAGCCCCCTAATAAAATAACAAAGCCCCCCAAAATAAAAAAATGCCCTACCCTATTCTAAAATTAAAATAGAAAAGCTCTTTTACCTTACCAGCCCTTAAAAGGGCCTTTTGCGGGGCATGCCCCAAAGAAAACAGCTCTTTTGCCTGTAAAAGAAAAATACAACCCCCCCCCAACATTAAAACCCACCACCCACATACCCCTAATGGAGCCGGAGGATGGATGTCTTCAGCCCCCCGCTTGGGCTTGGATCAAGACATCGGAGCCTGGACGGATCGGTGATACCCGGTGTGGTGAAGATAAGGTAGGAAGATCTTCAGGGGCTTAGTGTTAGGTTTATTTAAGGGGGGTTTGGGTTAGATTAGGGGTATGTGGGTGGTGGGTTTTAACGTTGGGGGGTTGTATTTTTCTTTTACAGGCAAAAGAGCTGTTTTCTTTGGGGCATGCCCCGCAAAAGGCCCTTTTAAGGGCTGGTAAGGTAAAAGAGCTTTTCTATTTTAATTTTAGAATAGGGTAGGGCATTTTTTTATTTTGGGGGGCTTTGTTATTTTATTAGGGGGCTTAGAGTAGGTGTAATTAGTTTAAAATTGTTGTAATATTTTTCTTATGTTTGTAAATATTTTTTTATTTTTTGTAACTTAGTTCTTTTTTATTTTTTGTACTTTAGTTAGTTTATTTAATTGTATTTATCTGTAGGTATTGGATTTAATTAATTTATTGATAGTGTAGTGTTAGGTTTAATTGTAGATAATTGTAGGTATTTTATTTAAGTAATTTATTGATAGTGTAGTGTTAGGTTTAATTGTAACTTAGGTTAGGATTTATTTTACAGGTACTTTTGTAATTATTTTAACTAGGTAGCTATTAAATAGTTCTTAACTATTTAATAGCTATTGTACCTGGTTAAAATAAATACAAAGTTGCCTGTAAAATAAATATTAATCCTAAAATAGCTACAATATAATTATAATTTATATTGTAGCTATATTAGGATTTATTTTACAGGTAAGTATTTAGCTTTAAATAGGAATAATTTATTTAATAAGAGTTAATTTATTTCGTTAGATTTAAAATATATTTAACTTAGGGGGGTGTTAGGGTTAGGGTTAGACTTAGCTTTAGGGGTTAATACATTTATTATAGTAGCGGTGAGGTCCGGTCGGCAGATTAGGGGTTAATACTTGAAGTTAGGTGTCGGTGATGTTAGGGAGGGCAGATTAGGGGTTAATACTATTTATTATAGGGTTATTGAGGTGGGAGTGAGGCGGATTAGGGGTTAATAACTTTATTATAGTAGCGGCGAGGTCCGGTCGGCAGATTAGGGGTTAATAAGTGTAGGTAGGTGTCGGCAGTGGCGTCACTAGGGGGGGCGGGGGGGGCGGACCGCACCCGGGTGACACCCTAAGGGGGGGTGACACCACACCATCAGGCAGCTGTAATTGTGTGTAATACGTTTTTTATTATTTATTATAGTGAGGCAGTCAGTGTCGACGCGTGCACTGCACTGTGCGCAGGCTAAGCTGTTAGGTAATTTATTTAGTAGACGGTACTAGTGTTTGCGCAGTGCAGCACCGCCGGCAAGGCAAGTGGCATGGCCCCAAATACAACAGTCTGACACACAGTACACATGACTGACAGTCAGTGATGGCCTCCGTCTGGGGAAGCCACAGGAGTAGTCAGAGTGCACCATGCATGTGCGCGATAAGCTGGATCAATCACTCTCGGGTCTCATCTCATCATGGCATGGCCCCACCGTGAACCCACCATGATGATCTCAGAGTCAGAGCAGCAGCCATCACCTCAGTTACCCTCCCCTTTAGACCGGTCGAACAGGCTAGCTAAGGGGGGAGGAGCAAGACAGCAACACTGACTGCGCGCGCAAGTGAGGAGGAAGAGCGAGAGAGAGCGGGACAACAGAGTTGCAGCAATAAGCGTGTGACTCTGTGTGAAGTTTTCTGATCATCTGGACAGTGGACTGGGGACAGGAATCCGGATCTGTTACCTTACTTGTAAGTACTTAAAGTAAACTACAATGCACTGCCACTCAGAGTCAGACTAGAGAGTCACTTTTCACTCTGTCTGTGACTGCAGCATCACACTGTCTGACTCTGATTCTCTGAGTCTGTCACTGAAACTATGATACTTACATACTGTATGGATTATGGATATAATAGAAGATATACTTTTAGTATTTGCCACTGCAATTGAATGAGTGTTTCAAAGTTCTTGATTTTTTCTTTATTTATTGACCAGTGACCTTAATTTCTTAAAATAATGAAAGACTGCCATTTTCTTTGCTAAGGGGTACTGTCCTTGACATAGTATGGGCTATTAAAACCAGACATTATTGCCTCCTATCAAATAGGGTTATTTAAGATTCCCTCTGACAGGATTCAGCACAATTGATTAGTTTTACCTTTTAATGAAAAATAAATACCACAATATAAACTATGTGTGCCTTTAAAACAATTATTTGTTATTAAGATTCATCATTTTTCATCTCTAATTTTCATCAATGTTCTTTTGAAAGCTACTTGCTAGAGGTGCATTAAAAAAAATATAAGTAAAACTTTTGGTGGCGTAAAAAGACATTTCTACATAGAATCAATTTCACAGATTAATTTCAAGCATTTAAGCATTGGCCTTTTGAGTAAAATGAAGCAATAACAAGAGTAAGGGTAACTATATAATTGCACACTTGTTAAAATAGTCAACTTTGTTATCAATAATTAAAAATAAAAGCTGAGAGAAAAATGGGTCTTAAATAGTAATTTTTTTTTTAAAACTTCCACTTAAATAATTTATTTAGGGCAAAATAAAAAGAAAGATGGTGTTTTTTCCAACAGATTGTAAATAATTATATAGCAATGGTCAGTATTAAACATGTATCTCCTTGTCAGCTTGGTATTTTTTTTGAGTGGTGCATCGGTAATAACATGTTTATAGAGAAGTTGATATTAATTAAATTAATTTAAAAAGGTTCACTCATTAATCCTATACGTTTACACTCTAACCTAAGAGCATCAACGGAGCAAACTACTTCTGCCCTTAAAACTATGTGCTTGTGTGTGCATATGTGTTTGTGTGAGTGTGTGCGAGTGTGTGCATATGTATGTGTTTGTGTGCGTATGTGTTTGTGAGTATGTACATATGTATGTGTGTGTGAGCATGCATATTTATATGTGTGTCTGTCACTGTGGGAGTATGTGCATGTGTATATGTGTGTCTGTGTGAGTATGTGCATATGTACATGTTTGCGTGAGTATGTGCATATGTATATGTGTGTATATGTGTGTCTGTGTGAGTATGTGCATATTTACATGTTTGTGTGAGTGAAAATATATGTATGTGTGTGTGTATGTAAATATATATCTATATATATATATATATATATATATAATTATTATTATTTTTTTTTAAATTACCATGGGAGGGGGGTGACACCATGAGTTTCCGCACCGGGTGACACCAAGCCTAGTGACGCCACTGGGTGTCGGCAACGTTGAGGGGGGCAGATTAGGGGTTAATAAATATAATATAGGGGTCGGCGGTGTTAGGAGCAGCAGATTAGGGGTACATAGGTATAATGTAGGTGGCGGCGGTTTGCGGTCTGCAGATTAGGGCTTAAAAAAATTTAATAGAGTGGCGGCGATGTGGGGGGGCCTTGGTTTAGGGGTACATAGGTAGTTTATGGGTGTTAGTGTACTTTAGAGCACAGTAGTTAAGAGCTTTATGAACCGGCGTTAGCCCAGAAAGCTCTTAACTCCTGGCTTTTTTCTGCGGCTGGAGTTTTGTCGTTAGATTTCTAACGCTCACTTCAGCCAAGACTCTAAATACCGGCGTTAGAAAGAACCCATTGAAAAGATAGGATACGCAAATGGCGTAGGGGGATCTGCGGTATGGAGAAGTCGGGGCTGCAAAGTGAGTGTTAGACCCTTTCCTGACTGACTCCAAATACCAGCGGGCGGTAAAAACCAGCGTTAGGAGCCTCTAACGCTGGTTTTGACGGATAACGCCAAACTCTAAATCTAGGCGAAAGTAAGGTAAATAATTATGCATATTTGCATCACTTAAAGATACATTAAAGTTTTTTTTTTTGTTTTTTTTAATTCATGCATCTGACATTATTCAGTCCATTGCAAATTATCTGAATGCAAAATAAACATTTTAAAAGCATTTTAAACTGCCATCCCTTGAAAAGCCTCTTCACTGTTGTTTAGGTAAATATATAAATGAGCTCCTGTAAACATCAACCAATCACTGTGTGTTATGTAGTAATGTCAGGGTTCTGCACTTCTTTCTCTCTGGTGGGAGTGAAAACAATACAATGTTTAGTGTTACATTACAGTAAAGCAAGCAAAAGAAAGAATTAAAGTGTATTGAATTTTTTATTTTTTATTTATAATTATCTATAAAACTAACTTTTCAAGCCTTCTCACACAAACCTGAAACACTGGGGCTCCAAAGCTGTTATTACAGCTTGGTAAATGGAGCCCATTGACATGTTGATGCTGTTGCAACAAGGTATACACGTATATTTCAGTGGGGAATGCTTAGGAAGATGTGTTCCCCAGGTGTGAGATTTTTAAGTAGTGGGAGGGGAATATCATCCTTAGTCAAATAGAATGATCTTCCTGGAGTCTTTTTTTTTTACATATTTTTTTTTATTGAGGTACACTAGAGTATACAAGTATCACATGTCATCAGATAGTGGCATTACAGCTTCTTAAGTAACAAACAATCATGATATATCAAGGTATAAAAACATAAAATAAAACATATGCAGAATATATTAGTTTGGGGTGAAGTGGAGAACATAAAAGCTGCTTAGTACACCAATAAGGTACTCAATCGGCTAGACAGGATGGGTAACCAAAAGTGAATCAGATTTGAAACCTAAATGAAATGGTCAAAATAAAGAAGATATGTGTACAGCAATAGGATATCATATTTGCTTCCCCTCAGGTGGACCTCTGTTTATATGAGTTACTTAAACTCAACTTGTAAGTAATGCTGACCAGTCTTGTTGAGATAGACGGGGAAAATAAGGTCAACACTATGTAAAAAGTAAGAGTTATTATTAAGAAATTAGTAAGGGATATGGTATAGGCGAAATAAACCGCGTAGGTAGTCCTCCTAAACTAGGAGGCTTATTATGTGGTGATGGGGGGGGGCGGAGGTGGTGATTTAAGTATAGTAGGAGCCTTGTAAAGTGACATAACCATATATACAGTCTCAGGAACATATGAGGGAAAAATAGAAATGAGCTAAGTACATATTAAACTAGAGTTATACCTGGCACATTGGAGCTTCAAGTCCTATGCTCTCTGAACCGACATGTTTTAAGTAGCTTATTTAGGATGTAGTGCGTGATAAGACCATAAATAATGGGATGAATGCAGGTCCAGCCTTCCCTAAAAGCATGTCAGTGTATAGTCGGAATATTGGATATGCAGCAATAACCTGCAGTAACAACTAAATAGAGTTAGTCAAATAGGTCCATATAGAGCATTGCTTAAATGATATTAACAGTTAAGTATAAGTTTTGTCTAAGATTCGAAATCATACCAAATCCCTAAACATAAGAGATAAGAAATATTAACAGTTATGCCGTTAGCTATAATACTATGGAGTAAGGATGACTAGAGTAAAGGGTCTGCAGTCTTGTTACTAATAGTACCTATATAGACTAAGAGCCAAAATGTAGATACACCAACACCAAACTAAATGTGGGTTTGTATTCCACTCTTTTAGGTAATTAAACCATATCACTCGGGTATGGGCCCTATACCCAAAGACAGGTGTATAAGTTATATTGAGAGTTAGGTAGGTCCTAGTGGTAAGACATTCCTTGACCATAAACCATAAGCATAGCATTTCCAACTCCCTAGTAATAAAGGAGAATTTGTCTATAGTTATATGAATATTGATACATCTGCACCCCTAAAATAATTAGATAGAACAGTGTAGAGGAGCACAACAACAGCATAATTTTTTCTTCTCTTTCTTTAAAACATTTATGTGAGTGAGAATATATATGTATAGCGACGCAGTTATCAGGGTAATACTAAACTCTAGATAGGAGGTTGCTAGGTTGTAATAGGGCTCTGAGTCAATTTTTCACATCTATGATAGAATGTCCAGTGTCACACACAGTCTCTCTGGGGAATCTGCAATCTGGGTGAGAGGCAATGCAGCGACGCGGTATAAGAAAAGGAAGAGTCCTTCACCCCACTCCAGATCGCAAGGCTGGAGATGGTCTCCGAGCTAACTGCAAGGGCCCTCCGAGTCTACACATATCGCCAATCATCATACGAGGCTCCATAGGCAGATCCAAGTGTGTGGTCAGGTGAAAGATCAGTTTGCTGCTACTAGAGCCCTGGGGTTCTCCCAAGATCTCCCCCGGTGCACATGAGTGGAACAGCTGTATGTCGCTCCTCAAGCTAGATTTCAATGCCGCTCTAGGGCCGCTGCCAAAACCAAGCACAGAGGGAGTTCCAGGAGCATAAGAAGGGCAGGATCCCCGCTGACCTACTATCCTCCATCTCAGGGTTTTAATCCACATGGTCGGCTGTACGGTGTGAGGTTTAGCTTCCACTGCGGTTTGATGCGTGTTAGTGGCTGCGTTTAGGTAATTTTCTTCTACTTTGAGAGTATTGTTTCCTCGTATTGCCTGGACTGCAGGTATGAATCTATGGATTGGCTCAGTAGAAATCTTAGTCAGAAGCGCTTTTAGGAGCCGGTGGGAGGCCTCAATAAAGCCCAAAGCTAATGACTCTCAGTCCACCTCGGCCGCCATTTTCCTTGTCAAAAAGCCTGAAATCACAGCTGATATCCCCGCTGTGGCTGCTTCAACAACAAAGTTTAGCTAGCTAGGAGCAAACTGGGAGTCACTGCGTGGATATTGTGAGCTGTAAGTCACAAGTCTGCCATTAACTGGGCCTGCGGTCTACTTCTGCATGTCTGCGTTACAGGGCTTAGATTGGGAGTAAATGAGATATATAGGTTCCCATACTCAATGGGCCGGATGCTTTGTGAGAAAAACTGGTAGGGGTCTTCGGTAAAGCTGTGAAGTTGTATGCTAGCCTATATTTTTACCCCTAATATCTGGATCTAGAGCCAGAGCTCTTGCAGTGTGCGTCCAGTCTCTTAGGTAGTTGGCTCCGCCCCCCCTGGAGTCCTTTTGAAGTAATCAATTACTCCAGACAAGTCATCAGAAGCCATCCTGAAGTATGCCCACAGGCCAAAATATTTAAATGAGATTAATCTAGAGTCATTCACTGGCTGTTCATGCTTATAATCAGTAATCAGTAAGGTAATCAGCTAATCATTCACCCAGAATTTTTTACCTTAGCTGATGACTTTACAAGCTTTATGATGTCCGATGATGTTCGATGACTTCTAAAGTAGTTTGATGATCATCAAATGACTTCAGGATGGTCTCTAAAGTAATCCTGTCTGTCTTGGAATGTTGAAATCACTTGGATTTTTTTTTCTTCAGGTGAAAGCTTGAAGTGAGTTGATGTTTTGTTGTAGGTGCTGCAGAGGCGAAGATAATCAGGAGAAGTCTTAATACTGCTAGCGAGTTAATTAGTTTGAGGAAATATTGAGGTGTGGAGGTTAGAAGTGGGGGATTATTTGTCATTTTTAATGTAATACTTGAAGTCTCTAAAGATGGAAAAGGAATGTGCTTTCGGCAGTTTTGTTAGCTGCCGACTGCGGAAGAAGGAGGACGCTCACGGCATTTGGCTGTTTTGGAGCCAGATTTCTTCTTGTGAAAGAGCAGTACGCTGTATTTGCACAGATCATAGTGTGTTGCACTTTAACAAGAAAAAATCTGGCTCTGAACAGAGCCCAATGCCGCGAGCAGCTGTGTTTCTTGCACAAAACTGCGTAATCCCTAAATGGAGATAAATATGAATTTAAATTTGGTAGAACCCTGAGTATATACAAATGCAATATTGACATTATGTTTTTTGGCCATGAATGTAAATTTTGATTTTAACAAACAAATAACAAAATAATTACTTTATATTTTTCAATTATAAAGTTTACTCATCCTAGCTTAGTGTGTGTTAATAAAAAATAAATGAAAACCTAATGGTATAGCAAATATTCCATTTATGTGTTGTATACATTTACATGATTATAATGCTACGTCACTCCCTATAAGCATTTGAATAAAATAGCACATCAGCTGTCATATTACTTCCCGTGACCCAGTTTGCCAGCCCTCTGTGTGGGTTTTACATTTTATGAAGTTAATCCCTAGAGAAATGGCCCAAGTCCAGCCTTGAGCCATCAAAGCAAATTAATTGGAGTGAACCAAGGGAATCCAAATTGGCTCTCAGCTGTTCCAAGATTAAATGGTTCAGAAGCATTATCTGTTTCTCAGTCGTTTAACCCATTCATTTTATAGGTAATGGAATCTTCAGTTTATCTGTGACAGCATATCAGATTTATATAGTATGTAGAGTTAAACCACCTTAAAACTAAAATAACAGAAAAAAGATTCACAGTAAATATGAACAGTTCCTACTTTTTTGTTGTTGTTGTTAATAATGTGCCTTTGTGTGAGTCTGATCTTTGTTGCTGGGACGAATAACCAGATGGTTAACTTGTTCTTTGAGAAAGGTAGACAGAACATAGACCAGATGTCCACATTTGTAAGCTCTTATCACAGACATGTGAGGTAAAAAAAAAAGAAAAAAGAAAGAAAGAGGAAAATGTTTTAAAATGAAAGGGGATTTAAAAAAAAAATAAAAAAAAAATTTAAACTACACATAAGGGTACACATGGGGGTTCCCTTACGTCTAGAATGGGTAACCTCATCAGCCTTTAAATGAATCATTTTTAATTGGAATCTGTGGTTAGTTAAGTACTAGAAAATGACAAAGGAATATATATTAAAAGTACAATCATTCACCTGGGCTTTCACTATCTGCTGGACACTTGGACAAAGTATTGCAAAGGGGAGAGAAAGTGGTTTGTTATTAGGAAAGGACAGGAAAAATGGATTTCCCATTAAAGTGAAACTGTCTCAGCAAAATGTGATGGAGTGAAGGATTGTCCTATAAAAGATGGACAGCTGTGAGAAGTATATTTATGCAAAAGGATTAGAACTGGGAAGGAGAGGTAGTACAGAATGAGTTGGTGAATGTATTGGTTAGCTAAAGTAATAGAGATTAAATAATGGAAGCAAGGAAAGAGAGTAGAGATTAAGAGTAATATAAATATTATATACATATTTGCATACACGCACACACACATATATAAATATATATATACTGTATATATACAAAATTTTAAATATAGCGCACTCTCACCTAATATTCATCTGCCAAGGTGCCAACAGGTTAGCATATATAATAAACTGAGGCGCTCTCTGGTCCTTTCAAATGTGATTTTTTTTTTCTAAATAATCTTCTATTGAGATTCTTGATATGCAAACTACAATAAAATAACATAACCAGTAATCTACATGTAAAGTTGACATTGGCCCATTTCAATGGGACGTAGAAAAAACTGTTTCATCTCGCTCGTCGACAAATGAAGGTTGTACATTACATAGTTATTAGTAATGAGAATCTATTTTTGTGACATATGGGTAATAGCATTTAACAGTGGCTAATGCAATGGTTACTTATGAACCAACTGATATAGGAAACAGAAGCTCTCTAAATATGATAACCACAGAAATGATACTTCTATATTGAGGGGATAGTATTCAGCGGATAACCACCACTTAGAGTTGTAAGGGGGGGGGGACTCTTTCTCCTAAACTTTGTGGCTCCTGGATAAGCACCTCAAAAGGCAATCGTATGCATTATGTTACATATTTTGTGGACCCAGGACATACTTCAAAATGAGAGAAATCTCAATGTATCCTTCCTGGTAAAATATTTTATAAATAAATATGAAGCCAGCTGAATTGCAATATCCATGCCACAAGGGTAGAATAAGATCATTCCAATTTGAAGCAGGCTATATGAGATATAAGATTGTGGTGGTGCAACTCTCTTTAAACTAGGATAATGAACTTTGCAAAGTATTGGGAGTTTTGGAAAATTAGGGAACAGTGCAAGAAACATAACAATGGCCAGTAGTAATGTAACTCATTCAATCAAATGTGATTTTAATCAGTTATGTTTCGGGGAAACTCTCCCCTTCCTCTGACCTTTCGTCTTCCTCTCCGCCTGAGGAAGGGGAGAGTTTCCCCGAAACATCACAGATTAAAATCACATTTGAAAGGACAAGAGAGTGCCTCCCTTTATTATATATACTAACCTGTTGGCACCCTGGCAGATGAATATTAGGTGAGAGTGCGCTATATTTTGAATTTTGTATATAAATATCTGAGCTTGCAAATTATATGGCATCAGCAGTTAGACAAGTAACTGTATTTAAAGGGATATGAAACCCAAAACATTTCTTGTGATTCAGAGCATACAATTTTTAAAAAGTTTCCTATTTACTTTTGTAATCAAATTTGCTTCGTTCCCATGATATTCTATATTGAAGAGATACCTAGGTAGGCATCTGGGGCCCGATCCGATATGCAGCGTCGCCCGCAAATGCCGGCGATGCTGAATTTTGCTCTGCTTTGGTATCCTATATACGGCGTAATCTAGAAGTTACGCTCGTATATTTCTGCCGTCGCCCGTAGTTTTTTGGGCCATAGGCAGGTATACCAAACCAGCGCAGTTTGGTATCCAATATACAGCGTAAGGACTTACGTATCGAAAATGGAGAAATCTTACTCCATTTTCACCTCGCCACAAAAAGCAGCCGTAGTAAGCCTTACAAAGTTACGCTGTCTATTGGAGCCCCGTAACTCCCTAAACTAGCTACAAAATAAACACCTAATGCATGCGCAATGTCTATCTACCTGTCAACCGCGATCCCCCGCCGCAATCCCTAATAAAATATTTAACCCCTAAACCGCCGCTCCCGGACCCCGCCGCAACCTACATTAACTACCCCCTAATGTGATCCCCCTACACCGTCGCCAACTATATTAAACTACCCCCTAAAGTGAGCCCCTTACACCGCCGCCATCTACCTTACCTACCCCCTAAAGTGAGCTCCTACCCCGCCGCCATCTATTTTAAAATTATTAACCCCTAATTTAATCCCCCTACCCCGCCGCCACCTATATTAAATTATTTAACCCCTAATCTAATCCCCCTACCCCGCCGCCACCTATATTAAATTAATTAACCCCTAATCTAATCCCCCTACCCTGCCGCCAGCTATATTAAATTATTTAACCCCTAAAATACTAAAATATCCCTACCACTAAACCTAAGTCTAACCCTACAATAGCCCTGAAAAGGGCTTTTTGCGTGGCATTACCCCAAAGTAAACTGCTCTATTGCCAGCCCTTAAAAGGGCTTTTTGCGGGGCATGCCCCAAAGAAAACTGCTCTTTTACCAGCCCTTAAAAGGGCTTTTGGCGGGGCTTTGTCACAAAGTAAACTGCTCTTTTGCATCTAATCTAAATCCCCCTACACCGCCGCCAACTATAATAAATGTATTAACCCCAATCTAATCCCCCTACACCGCTGCCACCTATATTAAACACATTAACCCCTAATCTAATCCCCCTACACCGCCGCCAGCTATATTAACTATATTAACCCTAATTATATTAGGGTTAATATAGTTAATATCGTTATTATATTATATATATATTAAGTATAATAACCCTATCTAACTCTAACATCCCTAACTAAACTCTTATTAAAATAAATCTAATATTAATATTATTAATTGAAATATTCCTATTTAAATCTAAATACTTACCTATAAAATAAACCCTAAGATAGCTACAATGTAATTAATAATTACATTGTAGCTATTTTAGGGTTTATATTTATTTTACAGGTAACTTGGTATTTATTTTAACTAGGTACAATAGCTATTAAATAGTTAATAACTATTTAATAGCTACCTAGTTAAAATAATTACCAATTTACCTGTAAAATAAATCCTAACCTAAGTTACAAATACACCTACACTATCAATAAATTAAATAAACTACAAATATCTAAACTAAAATACAATTAAATAAACTAAACTAAATTACAAAAAAAAAACACACTAAATTACAAAAAATAAAAAAAGATTACAAGATTTTTAAGCTAATTACACCTATTCTAAGCCCCCTAATAAAATAATAAAGCCCCCCAAAATAAAAAAAAATCCCTACCCTATTCTAAATTAAAAAAGTTAGCTCTTTTACCTTACCAGCCCTTAAAAGGGCCTTTTGCGGGGCATGCCCCAAAGAAAACTGCTCTTTTGCCTGAAAAAAAAAACACAATACCACCCCCCAACATTACAACCCACCACCCACATACCCCTAATCTAACCCAAACCCCCCTTAAATAAACCTAACACTACCCCCCTGAAGATCTCCCTACCTTGTATTCACCCAGCCGGGCAGAACTCTTCATCCGATCCGGGTGATGTCTTCAATCAAGCGGCAGTGAAGTCTTCTGCCATCAATCAGCCAATCGGATTGAACTTGAATCAGATTTTTCTACCTTAATTCCGATTGGCTGATAGAATCCTATCAGCCAATCGGAATTCGACGGACGCCATCTTAGATGACGTCATTTAAAGGAACCTCATTCGTCGAGAAGTCGTCGTGCCAGATGGATGCTCCGTGGCGGAGGAGCGAAGAAAGAAGATTGAAGATGCTGCTTTGCTTGAAGACATCGCCGAATGGAAGAAGACTCTCTGCCGCTTGCTTGAAGACATCGCCCGGATGGAAGAAGACTTCTTTGCCGCTTGATTGAAGACATCGCCGGGATGGAAGAAGACTTCACTGCCGCTTGATTGAAGACATCGCCCAGATCGGATGAAGAGTTCTGCCCGGCTGGGTGAATACAAGGTAGGGAGATCTTCAGGGGGGTAGTGTTAGGTTTATTTAAGGGGGGTTTGGGTTAGAATAGGGGTATGTGGGTGGTGGGTCATAATGTTGGGGGGTGGTATTGTGCTTTTTTTTTTCAGGCAAAAGAGCAGTTTTCTTTGGGGCATGCCCCGCAAAAGGCCCTTTTAAGGGCTGGTAAGGTAAAAGAGCTAACTTTTTTAATTTAGAATAAGGTAGGGAATTTTTTTTATTTTGGGGGGCTTTATTATTTTATTAGGGGGCTTAGAATAGGTGTAATTAGCTTAAAAAAAATTTAATCTTTTTTTTATTTTTTGTAATTTAGTGGGTTTTTTTTTTGTAATTTAGTTTAGTTTATTTAATTGTATTTTAGTTTAGATATTTCTAGTTTATTTAATTTATTGATAGTGTAGGTGTATTTGTAACTTAGGTTAGGATTTATTTTACAGGTAAATTGGTAATTATTTTAACTAGGTAGCTATTAAATAGTTATTAACTATTTAATAGCTATTGTACCTAGTTAAAATAAATACCAAGTTACCTGTAAAATAAATATAAACCCTAAAATAGCTACAATGTAATTATTAATTACATTGTAGCTATCTTAGTGTTTATTTTATAGGTAAGTATTTAGATTTAAATAGGAATATTTTAATTAATAATATTAATATTAGATTTCTTTTAATAAGAGTTTAGTTAGGGATGTTAGAGTTAGATAGGGTTATTATAGTTAATATATATATAACATAATAACGATATTAACTATATTAACCCTAATATAATTAGGGTTAATATAGTTAATATATATAACATAATAACGATATTAACTATATTAACCCTAATATAATTAGGGTTAATATAGTTAATATATATAATATAATAACTATATTAACTATATTAACCCTAATATAATTAGGGTTAATATAGTTAATATAGCTGGCGGCGGTGTAGGGGGATTAGATTAGGGGTTAATGTGTTTAATATAGGTGGCGGCGGTGTAGGGGGATTAGATTAGGGGTTAATACATTTATTATAGGTGGCGGCGGTGTAGGGGGATTTAGATTAGATGCAAAAGAGCAGTTTACTTTGTGACAAAGCCCCGCCAAAAGCCCTTTTAAGGGCTGGTAAAAGAGCAGTTTTCTTTGGGGCATGCCCCGCAAAAAGCCCTTTTAAGGGCTGGCAATAGAGCAGTTTACTTTGGGGTAATGCCACGCAAAAAGCCCTTTTCAGGGCTATTTGTAGGGTTAGACTTAGGTTTAGTGGTAGGGATAGTTAAGTATTTTAGGGGTTAAATAATTTAATATAGCTGGCGGCGGGGTAAGGGGATTAGATTAGGGGTTAATTCATTTAATATAGGTGGCGGCGGGGTAGGGGGATTAGATTAGGGGTTAAATCATTTAATATAGGTGGCGGCGGGGTAGGGGGATTAGATTAGGGGTTAAATAATTTAATATAGGTGGCGGCGGGGTAGGGGGATTAAATTAGGGGTTAATAATTTTAAAATAGGTAGCGGCGGGGTAGGGGCTCACTTTAGGGGGTAGGTAAGGTAGATGGCGGCAGGGTAGGGGCTCACATTAGGGGGTTATAGATTTAATATAGCTGGCGGCGGGGTCCGGGAGCGGCGGTTTAGGGGTTAATAACTTTATTAGGTTGTGGCGGGGTCCGGGAGCAGCGGTTTAGGGGTTAATAACTTTTTTTATTGTTAGGATAGTGAGGGGGGATAGCGGATAGAGGGTTAGACGTGTCGGGCTATATTTAGGAGGTGTGTTAGACAGTATGGTTGATTTCATACTTTAGTCAGGTTTTGTAGGCGCCAGCAGTTTCTAACGTGCCGTAAGTCACTGGCGACTCCAGAAATTTGTACTTACGCAGATTTCTGGACATCTCTGGTTTATCAGACTTACGGCACTTTAGCATCTGACGGCGCCGTATATGGGATAGCTCGAGTTGAGAGCTGAAACTGCGGGCGGCGGTGGTTCCCTCGCTTGCGCCGCAAACTACGCTGCATATCGGATCGCGTCCCTGGAGCACAACATAGCAGCAACAGTGCTGCCATCTAGTGCTCTTGCAAATGGATAACATTCTTGCAAAACTGCTGCCATATAGTGCTCAGGAAATATGCAGGCTCCCAATAGGGATGGGTGAATTTTTTGCAACATTTGAGAAATGAAACAAATTTTAACACATTTGTTCGTTCATTGCTCTTTTAAAATGTAATATTCAAATTATGCAATATTCAAAATAGAAAAATATAAATGAATATATTTGTATCTAGTATGTATCATTTTACTAAATTCCCTACCACATAAACTATTGAACTTGTGAATAGTATTTGTTAAATCGAATACTACATTCGAAATTTCGAATGTGAATATTCCATCTAATTATGAACATTTCGAAAACAAAAGTAACATTCGAAAACCTAAAATAACATTTGTTTAAGGAATTTTAAGGAGTTTTCATCCTTATCGACATCCGTTTGTCCCAGGGACTATTCTTTTCACCAAACAAATTGTACTTTCGAAACTTTGCCATTCCCTAAGCTTATGTTCCTGTTTTTCAGCAAAAGATATAAAAAGAAGGAAGAAAAATTGATAATTGACGTAAATTAGAAAGTTGGTTAAAATTGCATGTTCTGTCTGAATCATGAAAAAACATGTTAGGTTTTATATCCCTTTAAAATATAAAACTGATTTAGAAAGAACCCTCTTATTTTTATACCAATGTAACCTAAATAAAAGAACAAATTACATACATAAAGCACCCAGAACTAAAGGAAGAGACAAATGGGTGGTAGTGGCACATTAACATTAAAGGGAGATACTAAACTAAAATAAACTATCACGCAAACAAAAGAACAGCAATAAACATGATAAAAATATAGTTTTGCCTAAATGCTGCATAAATGTAAACTGAAATTAACACAGCATGATTGAATGTGTACTTAAAGCTATTGCTCATGGGCTGATAAGGAGGCATGTGCCTTCTTGCCTTTTGGCACTAAAAAAAAATGCCAAATAACGCGACCACAAGCCACATCCAGCAATTTTACGGAGTCTGATTTGTTATTGTGAAAGTGCAACACGATAAGATCTGGATTTTCAGGTTGTGGAAGTCACAACTGCATTTTTAAATTTTCCAGTACCTATTGCAGCTCTGGGACTCTATGAACCTATTTTGGTTCTAGCAAACTCATCTGCTAAGCTCAACCAGGGATAATTATTCTGGCTGACAATAGAGGTGTGCATTAGCTTTCGAAGGAATGCAAATGAGTCATTAAAATTGGATTTTTGTTTTGTTTTAACAAAACAAATATCCGAAGAATGTACTAACGAAAATTAAAGAAAATGAAAAAATACTGATGACGTGCTCTCCATCCTCTCCAAGTAAGGTAAGTATTGTAGCTACAGGTGAACTTTTCACCTGTAACTATGAAACATTTGCATTAATTTTAACAAAAAAAACTAATGTCAATGTTTAATGAAAATTCAGTATGAATACCGAATAATGCAACCACCGAATATTCGGGGAGACGGATTTCTCTGAATATTCGGAATGAAAATGTAATCAGAAACAAACATTTCTTTGCTGCACATCTCTAGTTGACAACACTTTGTTTAGACTACGTTTTCTCATTTCCAGTCCTCAACTAGTACCTTTACCTCTAAAAGTTATGATTTAAAAGCATATCCCTAAACGAGCAGCCACAATGACTGGGTAACATAACCTGCTATATCTTTAACATTTCTATTGCTAAGGTTACTTGAGAACTGAAGTTGGGTGACACTGACATTAGATGTCATTTAATAGCATTTGTACAGAATGTAGTTTGATAGTTCCACATTCCAATCCAGTTAAATCTTTCAGTAGCAATAAAATTAATAAGAAGCATTGGCTTAAGCACAGGGGCTCAATGGTAAAGAGGTTAAAAGGGTATGCAGTTTTAAAATACACTACTCAATAACACTAAACATTTTATTTTCCAAGGTGTTTTTTTTAAAAAAAATAAAAAAATTCAGTTTATTTTTTGACCTTCATTTTCCCAAAGTACTTGGGATCCAGTATGCAGTTTTAGGTGGTAATTATGAAACTCTATTTATTGCTAGGCAATTTCAACTGACATTCATAAAAAATATATTATATTAGAATTTTCATTAAAAGTGTTTTTTTTTTATTATTATTTGATTCCACTAGTCGAAGCTCATGTAAGCATGATCAGTTTAAACATTTATTTCTTCTCCATCAGGAATGTAATGAAATCTTGAAAAATAAAATTGTCTCTAAAAGCTATGACAAATTTGAGGATTGGCTTAGCCATAATGCTTTCATATATTTATATCTGGAATTTAGGGAAAGAACAAGAGAGGCGCCTGTGTATACCGATAACGGAATGTAATAATCACACTCAATGCTCCCTAGTCAGGATACTCACATTTGTAAGAAGGGTTCTTGCATTCCCTACCTTATGGTTCCATTGTTTTTATCCCTATTTTGATTTTTAATAAATTACCTTTTAAGAATTTTATTTTACATTGGGACCTTGCCTTACTTGCCTAGCAATTATTCACACTCCCTTTGGGAGCTCCTGGCTGCACTAACTGCAGCCACAATATAGTACTTTATTGCATTCTCAATTACTGGGACTGCAGTGTCCCTGGGTTCCTGTGTTCCTGACCGGTCTGTTCAGTGAGCTGGGTTGCTGTCAAATATCCAGCCTGCGTCTGATAGCACTGTCAGAGTGCTCTTCACAAATGTGAGTACCCTGATTAGGGATTTTTACATTGATATTACCCGTTCATATTACTGGTACACACAGACGCCCTGTCTGTCTTCTTTCTCTCCAGATTTGAGGCCACCTTGTTCCTGTATCCAGGCCGATCAGTGAGCTGGGTTGCTGTCAAATTTTCAGCCTGTGCCTAATAGCACTGTCTGAGTGCTCTTCACAAATGTGAGTACCCTGACTAGGGAGCATTGAGTGTGTTTATTACATCCCATTATCGGTACACGCAGGTGCATCTCTTGTTCTTTCCCTAAACTCCAGATTTTGCAACATCTTTATGTGAGGAGAGTGCAGCCACATCCATTGATCATTGAACAGCTTCATCCACTGACCTTCAGTTGGATCATCAATTACAAACGGACATTTATGCATAGAGGTCTATGCTTGTCAATACTTTGGTATTAGTATTTCTAATATAACCATATTTTTTCAGGTTGTCATTCATACACTGTTATATTTTCGATCAAACATATCATTGTTATAGTCTAAGATATATCCATTATATATAAACCTTTAGCGCCCCCTATTAGGAGTCAGTTATCACTGACTTCTATATTACTCATATATTTATATATCTGCTCTGATTGTGGAGAGGACCCTGATGCCTCTTTATCACAGCGCAACTGTCATGTTTTTCTTGGGACATACCCATTTTTTTGCTTCCTGTTCCTGCATATTAAAGGCACATTAAATACTATATATATATATATATATATATATATATATATATATATATATATATATATATATATATATATATATATATATACATACAGTCATGGCCAAAAATATTGGCACCCCTGCATTTCTGTCAGATAATGCACCACTTCGCCCATAAAATTGTTGAAATTACAAATGTTTAGGCATTCTCATGTTTATTTCTTTTGTTTGTATTGGTATGACACAAAAAAGTGGAGGAAAAAAAGCCAAATCTGACACATTCCATGCAAAACTCCAAAAATGGACTGGACAAAATTATTGGCACCTTCTCAAAATTGTAAGAAATAATTGCATTACAAGTTTGTGATGTTCCTGTAAATAGTAATTAAATTTACCTGTATCAATTAACAGGTGCTGACAATATAGAAATCACACCGACAACCAGTTAAAATGGTTAAAAATTGACTCAACCTTCCTGTTGTGTGTCTCTGTGTGCCACACTGAGCATGGAGAAGAGAAAGAGCAGCAAAGAATTGTCTGAGGATTTGAGAACAAAAAATTAGGAAAAGCATGGACAATCTCAAGGTTACAAGTCCATCTCCAGAGATCTTAATGTTCCTGTGTCCGCTATGCGCAACATTGTCAAGAAGTTTTCAAGCATATGGCACTGTAGCTAATCTCCCTGGATGTGGACGAAAGAGAAAAATTGATCAAAGATTGCAACAAAGGATTATTCGAATAGTGGATAAAGAACCTCGATCAACTTCCAGACAAATTCAAGCTGACCTTCAGACACAGGGTATAAATGTGTCAGCTCGCACTATAAGTCGCCATCCGAATGAAAAGGGACGCAATGGTAGGAGACCCAGGAGGACCCCACTGCTGACACAGAAACATAAAAAAGCCAGATTGGAATTTGCCAAAACTTACCTGAGTAAACCAAAATCCTTTTGGGAGAATGTGCTGTGGACAGACTTAATAAAATTACAGCTTTTTGGTAAAGCCCATCATTCTATTGTTTTCAGAAAAAGAAATTAGGCTTTTAAAGAAAAGAATACAGTCCCTACAGTCAAACATGGTGCAGGTTCACTGATGTTTTAGGGTTACTTTGCTGCTTCAGGCACTGGATGTCTTGATTGTGTGCATGGATGGCATTATGAAATCTGAAGACTACCAAAGAATTCTGTGGTGCAATGTAGGGCCCAGTGTCAGAAAGTTGGGTCTCCGTCAGAGGTCATGGGTCTTTACAGCAGGACAATAACCCAAAGCACACGTCAGAAAGCACCCAGAAATGGTTTAAGACAAAGTGCTGGAGAGTACTGAACTGGCCAGTCCAGATCTCAATCCCATAGAGTACCTGTGGAGAGATCTCAAAACAGCAGTTGGGAAAAGGAAACCTTCCAATCTGAGAGACTTGAAGCAGTTGGGGAAAGAAGAGTGGTCCAAAATTCCAGTAGAGAGGTGTAATAAACTCATTGATGACTACAGGAAGCGATTGATTTCAGTTATTTTTTCCAAGGGATGTGCTACCAAATATTAAATTGAGGGTGCCAATAATTTTGTCCAGTCCATTTTTTAAGTTTTTTTGCGTGGAATGTGTCAGATTTGGCTTTTTTTCTCCACTTTTTTTGTGTCATACCAATACAAACAAAATATAAAAATAAACATGAGAATGCTTAAACATTTTTAATTGCAACAATTTTCTAGGCGAAGTGGTGCCAATATTTTTGGCCATGACTGTGTGTATATATATATATATATATACACAGTATATATATATATATATATATATATATATATATATATATATATATATATATATTGCATAAGCATAGTAATCCCCGCCTCCCTGTAGTTCTGTCATGTTGAAATCTAACTTTTACTGCATTCCACTGCTGACGTGTTTGCACATGTGCAACTCTGCTCTGCTTCAGATACCTGCAGTGAAACCTAGGTAAGTTCCAAAATGATGGCACCCATAATTAGAGGGTGGTGAAAATGTCCCTTGTAGTACTCCCACGTACGATTGCCAACTGTGCTCCATAAAAATATTGTACAACCTATAGGTTATAGGTCATGGATGGTAGGTAGGCTCCCCCTAAAAGTTCAACCGTAAGCCCCACCCTTTATCCCACATGCATATTTTCCATTAGTGGACCTACTCAACAGAGGACCCTGGTGCATAAAATTTTTGGGCACCCAAAGTAAACTCAGTAGTCAGCAACAGTAATAATACACATGCAGCTGCTCTGTATAATGATTTGGAGGCTAGGTGGATAGATTAACCTGCAATCTGTACTAATAAAAGGCTCCCTGCATTAGGATTTAGGATTGTACAGTGGCTGCTATGCCCCCCCCCCCCAGCACTTGGGCCCTGGTGCCACCGCACCGCATCTTCTGCACCAATGGTAGTTCTGCCTCTGATATTTTCACAACTGAGCAGCAATTTTATCCTCTTGGATGCCAGTAACATACAGTTCAACAATTTTACATTTTTGGTTACCAGTAACACACGTCCATGGCTTCCTTAACACATATAGGACCAAATTACAAGTGGAGCATTATTTAACACTCCTGCTCGTGACGTGCGGTGAGGTCAGTGGATGGGTAGGCACTGGCTAGTATCAGAGGCAGAGTGTCGAGATATTAGATACACTATAACATGATACAGACAGTGGGACACAGACAAATATAGACACACAAGGACAGAAGGTCACATATACAGAGGGACACACATACAGAGGGACACACACCTACAGGGTCACACACACAGGGACACACACACAGATGGACACAAACACAGAGGGACACACACACACAGGGACACAGCAAATTTATATCTGCTGCCGGTCAACATGTAAGCTTACCAAATGGAAACATGAATTGCTATGCAAAAAAGTGTTGTTTCATTTTTACGTCATCTGCAGCATTTTAAATTATGAACAGTTCTATAGATCTATTAACATGGAGAAACAAGTACCACAGTGCAGATGGGCTCTTATCCTCAGGGAGAGAGAGGGGAGGGTATGGAGATGGTCTGGAGGGTGGGGCAGAGAGAGAGGGAAAGTTTCCCAAGAGCCACAGCCCCTTATCTGCAGACTGAGTGAAGCTTGCCCTGAGACCTGAGTCAAGTAAGCAGCGCTGCTGGGGCTGGGAGTGCAGGTTCGAGCTGCAATTAGAATTGTCACTTTCAGTTCAGGCCAAACCCGAAACTTTTGAGACGAGTACAGAGCAGTAAATATGAGACACGTTAATTAAGTATAAACATATCTGTATATCACACCGTATTCTATACATTTATTTATTGTTACATGTAAACTGCAGTAGAGTGTGGGAGTTAGAAAAATTCTGTAAGGTTGGATAGGTGGGCCTGCAAGACAGCCTGGCCAAATCTCAGTTGTGACACCTGTAGTTACTCCCACTGTGCCTTAACCCTTAAAGGGAAAGTCTACATATTAGTCCTCTTAAATTGTTACCTTTGATTAAGTTGCAAATAGCCTCCTGCATCCCTTTCTGTATAATGCAGTGGGTACAGTAAAAAAGTTATTTTAAAATTAATATTATTTCTGGCCACTTTAAAATGGCTGCCAAATTCTGCCCACTGATGACATCACGATCTGGGCTAATTTAAAGGCTCACTAGTTCAGGGATTCAGTTGTACTTTGGTTCTGACCTCTAGGCTAGACATTTTTGGACAGCAATATATAGTTGTCATGTTCCTTGTTCAGAGGTGTCATGAGATGCAGGACATATGCAGGACAAAGCAATGATGGTACAACTCTATTTTATTACAGAGCATGGAAACATACATCTAGTCAGGTTGATTTCACTAACTAACTGCGACACAGACTACCGGACCTAAGCCCCGCCCCCAAACTAGTGACATCACTTGCTGCTCTCATCACATCTTCCCCCTTTTCAAAGGGCGAAGCATACATTTAAATATAACAAATAACAGGGTATACAAAGAGCAAACAACAACATTTTTGAACAATATATAGCAAATTGGTTACAGAAAAATAAACAACATTAATTACATCCTGACTTGGATATCGGGGTTGTGACGAATCAAGCCTTCTCAACGTCACAATAGAGGGGCATGGGCATGAAGGGGTTAATGGCACACAGCTCTGATTCCCTTTTCCTTGCAACTCTGCAAAAGGGCCTTAAAGGAGCCACCACATTAACCCCAGATCTTGTCCACGCTGCTCTAACAATTTCTCTGCTCCCACTATTTAACAATTAGGTACGTGCCTTTAACCTTGTCTCAACAGGAGTGTGAATTCAGATATTAGAGCCCAAAGACAGAATGAGATTTTCTATGTGTTTAATAACAAAAATATCAACACAGGTTACAGAGTGCAAAATTATAAAGACATTCAGAATAGCATACAAATGCAAAGCTACAGTTCTTTAATAACAAAATGGGACATGAAAAGAATTATACAATACCTTACTTATTATCAAATTCCTTTAGGTATGTGGAGAGCTGCCATCCGATGTTAGTCTCTTGGTCCCAAGGCAGTTCTAAAAAAGTCCTGCTGTTGCAAACCTTAAAACATATTCCTTTGTCTTGTCAAAGACAACGCCCGGGTTATAATTTACAACAAGTCTGGCCAATAAAAACAAGTCTTAGCCCCCACTATCAGTCTCCAAGGGGAGGAGCGTTCTGCATTCCTTTACACTACATCACTAGGCTAAGGAGAGGAAAGGGGCTCAGCCCACAGCTTCTCTGAATACAGATTCCACACAAAGAAATAACAGTTCACCTTAACCCCTTCCATGCTGAGAACACAATACCACCTCTGCTAAGTAGCCAACCCAGGTATCAACTACTCCACATGATTGTATCATGACACCTCCCCTTTTAAAATGGTGGAAATAGGGGGTCAGCCCACGCTGATCCCCTATGTCAACCTACATCCTAGTCTTTCCTCGTTCATAAGACCAGATCTGCCCTTTCTGCACACTCTCAGCATTCATTTGCCCCCTGTAACAATTAGCATCAGCTGACACAATTTCTCTTGTGTTGGACATTTCCTTGCAGGATATCACACACTCGCTCTCACTCATAAAGGGATCTAGCAGCCCCACAGGGTAACTCACTGGGGAACGAAGAGCAATTCTCGCTATGCTTAGGCCAGATACTCCACTGTTCACACCTACCCCAGTATGCTCTGTAGGAGTAGCAGGTTCATTAGTCACTGCAGCTATATCTCCCTCACCCTCTTCTTCACATCTGCCATTCTTGTAGGGGAGGTCTACAGCCACACCCAGGGTCCCATCTTGTTTTACCCTCTGTAACAGGGCAGGATGTACTCTGACCCCTACACCAGCCATGCCATGCATATGCAATGCTGGTTCTAGTACAGAAGGGTATACACACTTAGTATGCCCTTCTGTCCAGCCCTGTGGCTCTCTCACATTCCCACACACTGCATCAGGCATCCCATTGTCACAATCAATGGCAGTATAACCCTTTCCACTGGCACAATACAGTACTGGTACCGTTTCAGATAAATCATCATTAACCCTAGGCTCTCCCTCCCAGCGCCCAGGTTCAATAGCAGCAACATTGTTACAAACATTTTCAATACATCCCTCCCTAGGCTCTCCCTCCCTGCGCCCAAGTTCAATAGAAGTAACATTGTCACAAACATTTTCAATACATCCCTCTTCATCAGAACAAGACATTACTGGTGTACACAAAGGCAGAGCTGCATTAACCCTCAGCCCCCCCCCCCTCCCAGCAACCATGTTCAAGGGAATCATCCTTTATCCTTTGGTGGGATACCTCCAGCTCTGGTGCAGCTAGCGATGTGTCCATCCCCAGCCTCCCCTCTGGCTCCCCCAAAGTTTCACACAGTACCTCAGTTGGTGCAGGGCCCTCTACTGGCCTTTCCATGTTGCAGGTGTTGTCTTCTGGGGCGTACTGACAAAGCATCCGGCCCAAATCATCGCCCAGCAAAACATCAACAGGGATATCCGCAGAAATCCCCACCTCCCACAAACCTTTTCCCACACCCCAATCAAGGTACACTCGTGCCACAGGCACTGCGGGGCAAACTCCCCCAATTCCTTGAATGGACACAGTCCTCCCTGGTATAATGTTCTCCGGCTTTACCATTTCAGGATGCACCAAGGTAACCGAAGCTCCACTATCCCTGAGTCCTGTTGCCCCCTGGTCACCCACAGATACCCTCTGTAGGTTCTCTCTCCGCTTTTGCCTTGGGAACCAACCCACAAACAAAACAGATGCTGGTTCACCAGCCACATTCCCACCCTCAGGCTTCTTTTTTGCTGGGCAGGTGAAACTCATTTCCCCATCTGGTTACAAGTGAAACACCGGCGGTTAACCCCCTGTCCCGGTGTGGCCCCTGCCCCTCTGGCTGTAGGGTGTAGATGAGATGGTTTCTCTGCTAGCTTGGTTGCTCTTTTCCACTTAGGAGACACAGCTTGAATAGCTGCCTGCCTTGTTTCAGGTGCTCTGTTGTTGGCGTAATCATTAGCCAGATCTGCAGCCTCTGCCACTGTTTTGGGCTTTCTGTCCAAAATCCATACTCTGGCATCAGGACTTTGCATTTGCATGAACTGCTCCAGGATCATCAAATCCTCCAAAGCCTCATGAGTGAGGACTTTTAGGCCCCCAGTCCATTGCTTAAAAGCAGACCTTAGCTGTGCAACATATTCTGTGCAGCTGTCCTCTGCACTTTGGTGAAGACTCCGAAATCTTTTCCTGTAGAATTCCAGAGTGAGGTTAAAACTTTTTAATAAGGCTGTTTTTATGGCCTCATAGTCCTGGTCATCCTCCCCTGGAAGTGAAGCAAATATATCCAGTGCTTTACCCTTCAGACGAGGAGCTAAATAGCGAACCCATTGCTCTGGGGACAGCTGATACTGCTTGCATGCCTTCTCAAAGCCCCTCAGAAAAACATCCAAGTCAGTGTCTCTTTCCAACATTGGAAAATACTCCAGACGGGGCCTCTCTGTTGCGGTTTCCCCGCTTTCACTGGTTTGGGGAGACAGGCTGGTTCTGTTCCTCTGCATATCCAGCTCATGTCTCCGTTTAGCATCCTTTTCCTCCCTCTCTCTTTCTCTCTCTTTCTCTTTCTGCAGCCTCTCTCTCTTCTTTTCTTTCTCTCGCTGCAGCCTCCCTCTTTCTCTCAGCTGCTTCTTGAAACTTGAGGATCAATTCCATTCTCAGTTTAGGATCAGCATCCCCCAAGTACCTGAGTGCTGTTTGTAGCTCAGACTACTTTGCACTCTCAGGGGTAACAGTAGTAGGTATTATCTCCTGGGTTACCAGTTCCACAGTAACCCTTTCTGTGCCTGTTTCCTGCTCTGCTGGAATTTCATCTGCCTGATGCAGTTCCTGGACCAACTGCTCCTTTGTTTTGCCAAAAGTTGCAATGGCTCTCTCCTGACAAAGCAGCTCCAGGGATTCTTTCGGCATCTTTCTATATGCTTCCATAATGATTAGCAACGAACAACAAGAGGGAGGGGGAACAAAACTGCTTCTTTGCACTGTAATGTATATATATGTCTCTGCAATTAGGCACTGAGTTCTGTCTTTGGAAATTACACAAAAACATGTAATTTCTTTTAGTACTATACAAATAGCACTAAAAAACTCTAAATATCCCCACCGCTGCCAGCCAGTTTGTGACGAATCAAGCCTTCTCAACGTCACAATAGAGGGGCGTGGGCATGAAGGGGTTAATGGCACACAGCTCTGATTCCCTTATCCTTGCAACTCTGCAAAAGGACCTTAAAGGAGCCACCACATTAACCACAGATCTTGTCCACGCTGCTCTAACAATTTCTCTGCTGCCACCACCAAAACTTTTAAATTAAAGGGGAGTTTTGGGGAACCCCTAACAACTCACACTATTTAACAATTAGTTACGTGCCTTTAACCTTGTCTCAACAGGATTGTGAATTCAGATATTAGAGCCCAAAGACAGAATGAGATTTTCTATGTGTTTAATAACAAAAATGCTGCCCAAGGCAGTTCTGACTAAAAAAGTCCTGCTGTTGCAAACCTTAAAACATATACCTTTGTCTTGTCAAAGACAACGCCCGGGTTATAATTTACGAGTCTGGCCAATAAAAACAAGTCCTAGCCCCCACTATCAGTCTCCAAGGGGAGGAGCGTTCTGCATTCCTTTACACTACATCACTAGGCTAAGGAGGGAGAAGGGGCTCAGCCCACAGCTTCTCTGAATACAGATTCCACACAAAGAAATAACAGTTCACCTTAACCCCTTCCATGCTGAGAACACAATACCACCTCTGCTAAGTAGCCAACCCAGGTATCAACTACTCAACATGATTGTATCATGACAGGGGTAGACTACCATAGTCCACAGTGACCATGGGATTATTCTGCCCATACTTCCGGTCACTGTTCTAGCTAAAGTCAGTCCCTATATCGGGCTGGAAGTTTCACCACTCTTCCGCTTGATGTAACTTTGCATGAACTGTCCTCTGATACAGAAGAAGGTGAATAAGAGTCCGCTGGAGGCAAAGACATATCCCCGCTGTAATCTTGCTGAGGGGAAGGCACCTCTCTTAGAACAGGGGATCCCACCGGCGGTGGTACTGAGGTATCCAGTTCCAGACTCTCTGGTAAAGGCTGAAGATGTCTTCGGTTATGGCGTGTAACCGTCCCTCCATCAGTAAGGACTGCATAAGACCTTGGTTCTGGAGAGCGTCCAATTACCGTAGCAGGCGTCTTCCATTTCGTCTCATCATCCAGTTTAATTCTGACACTTTGCCCCGCAATCAGTTCCTGTAAGGGCCTGACAGAATGTCTCCTGTCGTAGAAGAAACGATAGCCCTTTTTGGCCTCTTCATCCCTCCTAAGGACCTCGTCCCGAGGAACAGAGCCAGTCGGCTTGAGGACACCCACTGAGGGTAAAGTGGTGCGAATCTGGTGTCCTAGCATCAGCTGTGCCGGGCTAAACCCGGTGGCTTGAATGGGCATCGCCCTGTATGACAAGAGGGCTAGGTACGGCTCAGATTGCTTTAAAATGAACTTTGTTGTTTGAACTGCCCTTTCAGCCATTCCGTTGGCCTGCGGGTAATGTGGACTTGACGTGGAATGTGCAAAGTCATATTCCCTGCTGAAAGCACTGAACTCTGTAGAAGCGAACTGCATGCCATTATCACTCACCAGCTCCATCGGAATGCCCCACTGGGTGAACAAGCTCTTCAGACGAATGATAACGGCTTGACTTGTGATATCATTCAAAGGTGCAATTTCCAAATACCTGGAATAGTAGTCGATCACAACAAGGAACTTTTTCCCATGCAGTTAACACAAATCAGCAGCTATTTTCTGCCACGGCCCCTCAGGCAGCGGAGTAGAAATCAAGGGCTCCCTTCTCTGAGTAGGCCAGCGTTCCCGGCAAAAGGCACATTTAGACACATGATTTGCAATGTCGGAGCTGATCCCAGGCCACCACACAGCTGTAGCTGCCCTTTCTCTGCACTTTGTAATGCCTAAGTGGCCATTGTGAATCCTGTTCAACATCTCCTTCCTCATGCTGACAGGAATAATGATGCGGTCTTGGAACAGCACCAACCCCTCCAGCTCTGTGAGCTGCAACCTCTCTGACTGCTAAGAACTTAAAGACATCCAGGCTGCCCGGCTCTCGGGCCAGCCTTCTTTTATGTACTTTATAACCTCTTGCAGATCTGTGTCCAAATATGTCTCCTTCTTTATTTCTTCCAGTTTCCTTGAAGAAAAGGACTTTGAGGCCAGAACCGAATCAACATACACTTTCACATCAGATTCGGTTGAGGATTCTTCAGCAGCAGCCAGCGGGAGCCTGGATAGTGTATCTGCCACAATCAGTTGTTTCCCCAGCACATGCACTGCCTGAACATTAAACCTGAGTAGTCTCATTAAAAGTCTCTGGCATCTTAAGGGTGTTTTGTCAATATCATAAGAGTTGATTAGAGGGACTAGCGGTTTATGGTCAGTCTCCAGACTAAATTTTGCTAAACCCACTAGATAACGCTGAAAGCGCTCACAGGCCCAAACTGCAGCCAGGCACTCTTTCTCAATTTGAGCGTATTTTGACTCAGCAGCCGTCAGTGTGCAGGAACAGTAGGCGATGGGCTGTAGTTTATTTTCAGTTAACCGCAGGAGAGCAGCACCCAACCCATAACTGCTTGCATCAGCACTAACCACAGTCTTTTTAGAAGGGTCGTAGAACCCCAGCACTGGGGCAGACCCCAGCAGGGACTTGGCCTGCATAAAATATTTTTCTTGTGAAGGTCCCCAGACCCGGGCAACGTCTTTCTTTAGCAACTCTGTGATAGGGTGTAGAACTGTTGATAAATCTGGAAGAAACTTGCCCACATAATTTACAAGGCCCAATATCTGTCTCAGCTCATGTACATCAGAAGGACTTTTCATCTGTTCAATAGCACAAATTTTCTCGGGGTCTGGTTTGATGCCCCATTGATAATATGCCCAAAGTTACATAATTCAGTTTTCCTAAAATTACATTTTTCTTTATTTAACTTCAGCCCAGACTCTTTGATAGCCTGCAGCACACAACTTAAACGCTGATCATGCTCCTCCACTGTAGACCCATACACTAGAATGTCGTCCATGACGACTGCCGTGCCCCTGTGGTCACTCAGGAGAGAACTCATTTCCCTTTGAAATATTTCAGGAGCAGAGGATATCCCGAAGGGGAGTCTGCAGAAGCAAAACCGACCTACCGGTGTGATAAAGGTAGTCAGTTTGCGGCACTTTGGATCTAAGGGGATCTGCCAAAAGCCACTAGAAGCGTCCAATGTAGAAAAGAACTTCGCCCCAGCCAACTTTAGAGCTATATCTGCTAATGTCGGCAGCACAAATCTCTCTCTTCACTGCCTCATTCAACCTTTTCAGGTCCCCACAGATGCGCACCTTTACGTTTTTCTTTGCAACAGGAACAACGGGGGCACACCAATCAGTCGCTTCAACAACCTCTTCAATAACCCCCATAGACTTCATGCGCATAAGCTCCTTCTCCATTAGAGGCATGAGCGGGAACGGAATTCTACAGGGAGTAGAAATACTGTATGGGACTGCGTCACTTTTAAGTGCTATACGGACTGGCTTGCAATTCAGTAGGCCCAATTCGCCAAACATATCTTCGGAGATCTAATTCACTCTGGCCACGAGGCCCAAGTCACAGGCTGCTTTTCTGTTCAATAAATTGCTAACACACTGACCTCGAATCACATGCACCCACATGGTGAATTTCCTTTTCTTGTACTCACAGCTGGCATGAAATTTCCCAGCACAATCAATGCGGCCACCAGGACTATGGGCATTTGTAGTAACCTTCGCCAGCTGGGGCTGTCAAGGCAGTTTCATAAATGCAGCGAGAGACATTACAGTGATATCTGCTCCTGTGTCAATCTTAAAATCAACTTTGGCTCCCATTACAGTAAAGTAACCTTCCAATCTTCCTCTGAGCTTGGTCGTTCCACAACAGACCCCACAAAAGACAATTCCCGACCCTCCTGGTCACTGTCCACCTGCATCTCCTTAATGTATTCAGTTTTACACACCACTTCAAAATGGCCCATTCTGTTACATTTTCTGCATCTTTTATCTCTGGCCGGGCATATAACACTCTGATCATGGGCACGGTAGCACCGTGTACATCGGGCATGCTGCGCCCATCCACTTCTAGGTCTATCCATTATTTTAGATCTACCGCTCACACTGTGCCTTTCACTAGCAGTTTTCCTGGACTGTGCACTTCATCCACAATACTCTCAGACCTCAGATTAGCACTTTGCTTTTTCACCAGTTCACTCTGGCGGGCCATCCTAATAGCCCCATCTAATGTTAAATCAGGCTCTAACTGCAGCTTCAGTGAGACTTCAGCATCTGCAATTCCAATAACTATTCTGTCTCTGATTTGCTCTTCTTTAGCAACACCAAACTCACAGAATTCAGCTAGTTCATACAGGCTGCTCACAAATGACTCCACAGATTCTCCCACACGCTGATTACATTTGTGAAAACAAGCTCTCTCATGAATCACATTTCTTTTGGGCACAAAGTGGGCACTGAGTTTATCCATAACTATATCAAAGTTAAATTCTTCCCCTTCTTGGAAAGTAAAAGCATTGAACACTGGCTCCACATCTTTCCCCATAGAGTATAAAAGAGAATTAACTTGTACTTCACCACTCTCCTTGTCCAGCTTGGAAGCAATCCTGAAGCGCTGAAACCGCTGACGCCATGTGGGCCAAGCTGCAGGCTGAGAGAAGTCAAAAGGCTCAGGTGGGGTAAACTTTGACATCGTCATCGATCAGGAACAGAAGCGCAGGCAAGAACCTCTGACACCATGTCATGAGATGCAGGACATATGCAGGACACAGCAATGATGGTACAACTCTATTTTATTACAGAGCATGGAAACATACATCTAGTCAGGTTGATTTCACTAACTAACTGCGACACAGACTACCGGACCTTAGCCCCGCCCCCAAACTAGTGACATCACTTCCTGCTCTCATCACAAGAGGAGAATTACCTGGTATTTCGGGGGTGGACTGTCCTTACTCGGTGGGATCAGACTGATATACTTCAGGAATGTTTTTTTCTGGGAAAAGCACAACTGGGCTAAAAGAGGTTGCTCCTAGGTGGTAACTTGCCATAGAACAAGTTACTGAGCTGTTGTTTGTTCCTGACAGAACGCTTCTCTCTTTGTATGCATTTATATATACAGTGTATACTGTATATATATATATATATGTATATATATGGTACCTCTTATCATTGGCTTACCATTGTGTTCAGCTAGCTCCCAGTAGTGCACTTCTGCACCTTCAATAAAGGATATCAAGAGAATGAAGCTAAATTGATAATAGATGTAAACTGGATAGTTTTTTAAACTGTATGCTCTATCTGAATTACGAAAGAAAAAGTCTGGGTTTCATGTAAATAATCAAATGTGTATAGACTCTCAATAGGACAAGGGACTAAAGCAAACAAGACTATGAGAAATATAATACATAAATAAGTGCACAGGTACTTGTGCATCTTCCATATTATTAGGACTATATGTATAAACAATAGTTTCCTCAGCAGTACACAAATGTTCATAGTCCTATACTAAGTGGGAGGACAGTGAATCAAAGAATATTATTTTATTATTATTATAAGTTATTTGAGCGCCAACAGATTCCGCAGCGCTATAAACATAGGCGTGGTATACAAGGTCACATAGGGATCAAAAGAGTAGAGGACCCTGCCGAGAGTTGCACTTTTGTAGTCAGCTCTTATAAAGGTGTACTGCTAGCCTCATAGGCTTACATGATAAGGAGGTTCAAAGGGATAGCAATGGAGGAGAGTAACTGAAGTTAGGAAAGGTTAGTATAAGTTTTATGCATCCCTGAACAGTAGAGTCTTTAAGGAGCGCTTGAAGCTTTTAAAACTAGGGGAGAATCTTGTGGAGCGAGGCAGAGAGTTCCACAAGATAGAGCCAGTCTGGAGAAGTCCTGTAGATGGAAATGTGAGGAGGTAAGAAGAGATGAGGAGGTCATGAGCAGAGCGAAGGGAACGGGAGGGAGAGTGTCTGGAGACAAGGTCTGAGATATAGGGGGAGCAGTGCAGTTGAGGGCTTTGTATGTCAGAGTGAGAATTTTGTGTGTAATCCTGGAGGAAAGAGGTAGCCAGTGAAGGGATTGGCAGAGAGGTGCAGCAGATGAAGAGCGACGTGCAAGGGCGATGAGCCTTGCAGAGGCATTCATTATGGATTGTAAAGGAGCTAGGCGGCAGCTAGGGAGACCAGAGAGAATGGAGTTGCAGTAGTTGATGCGGGAAAGAATGAGAGAGTGGATTCAAATCTTAGTTGTGTCTTGTGTAAGGAAATGTCTAATTTTAAAGATGTTTTTAAGGTGAAAAGCAGCAGGATTTGGCTGAAGACTGAATGTGAGGAGTGAAAGAAAGATCTGAGTCAAGTGTGACCCCAAGACATCGGGCATGCAGGGTAGGGGTAATGATTAAGTTATCAACCATTATAGAAAAATTGGGGGTTGAAGGTTTTGTAAGTAGTAGGGGAAAATAAGGAGCTCCATTTTGGACAGATTTAGCTTAAGGTAGTGAGAGGACATCCAGGATGAGATACGAGAAAGACAGTAAGTGACATGGGTTAGCAAGGAAGGAGATAGGTCTGGTGCAGAGAGGCAGATTTGGGTGTCATTGTCATAAAAATTATATTGAAACCTGTGGGACTTTTTTAAGGAACCTATTGATGATGTGTAGATTGAGAAGAGAAGGGGACCGAGGACAGGGCATAGAATGCCCCAGAGAAGACTACACTAAAGGTACGGTTAGACAGGTAGGAAGAGAACCAAGAGAGGGCTGTGTCACAAATGCAGATAAGCAGAGAGAAGTGGACTTTCGATTTTGCTATGAGTAGGTTATTGGTGACCTTAATGATTGCTGTCTCTGTGGAGTGATGGAGGCGAAATCCAGATTGCAGTGGGTCAAGGAGGGAGTTTAATGTAAGGAAATGAGATAGACATGCATATACTAGTTTTTCAAAAAGCTTTGAGGCAAGAGGGAGTAAGGAAATAGGGTGGTAGTTGGATGGGGAGGTTGGTTCGAGAGAAGGTTTTTTGAGGATAGGTTAAAATAACAAGAATAACTACATAGACAATATAAGAAAGGAATAAGCCTGGTTGTACAATTACAGTACATAAGGCCCCATTTATGAAGCTGCAAAAGCAGCTTTGGGGTCCCATTGTATCAGGATTGCACGAGCGAGCCTGAAACTTTAGTTAAGTCAATGTGGTAAAAGGTTGGGATGATTAACATCTCCTGCTAGCTTGCAATTGCTAAATGAAGGCAGCTTATGCTGCCCAAATGAAAAAAAATGAGACAGTTGCACTAATGCAAAATCTCCCATAGGAGCGCTTCCCAACCAATACTTTAAACAATCAGAAATATACAATAAAAATAAAAACAAAACAAACAAAAGTCCATAAAATCTAAAATAGAGGCAGCTCTCTGTCAAAGGATGGTCGAATCCTGGTAAACGATGATCTGAAAAAAGGAAGCAAACAGAGGCGCCACAATGGCCTAGTAGTAGCCTAGTACCACCAAACCAAATAATAATAGAAATAAGACAAATGGTTACTCACAAACGTGATGCACCCAATGGTACTATTGAGGCAGGCTGGAGCTTTACAGTAATCCAGCTTACTGAATGGGACAGACTGTAGTCCAGAGCTATAAGGTTCCAGAAAGATTACCACCAACACCTATATAGGGATGAAAAGCAAACCACCATGGCCCAGTACAGTCTAATAAGGCAGAGTTGTAAGATATGGTTGCACTTACAAGATAGATAGCACCTCCAGATGCAATACAGGCAGACTGGGACATTACAGTTCAGTCTGCTGGGTGGCTGTGAAGTTACAAGCAATAGACTGTTACAATTTAAATAGACGTAAGAGGGAAAAGACATATAGCGCTACATTTATCATATTGGCGATGCAACTCTGGAGCTCCTACAGTGCTCCTACAGTGCCGGCTTGTATGAGTGAACTGCAGTCAACAGTTAAAAGGACATTGTCATGAATGCCTAATGATTTTTTTTTTTAAACAGCTGTCATAAATAGCAGTAAATAGCAGTAAGCTTGACTGGAGAAAACTTTATCGCCTTAAGTCACCTTTACAGCCCCAACTTAACACAGAGAGTGATTTTTATGATGCAGAGATAAGATAAAAACCAGTGCTCTCTACTCAGAGGTAACATCCTGTAATATCTTATGACATATTTTTATCACACTTATGCGATTGGGTGACCAAATATGTTAGATATGTCATATTTGGTATCAACATAATCATCATGACTTCATAGGGGGATTGCCAATGTTCTATAATTTCAGCCAGGGATTCAGAGTTTTATGACAGGCCATAAGGGAGAGGGGTGGCTACTTTCTGGGCCCAATCTGGAAGGAGGGTTAATCCAGAAATCTGATATCATAGACAAAGATATATAACTTTGATTCCAACGATATAATATTTTACCTCAAAGTTTCTTCAGTAGCCACATCAAATTGTAAAGGGACTTTAAGCAGCCAATCAGGATGCTAGTCCCAGGAATTGCATAGGAGAGTGCATCTGGCATGTGCAGGCATAACTATGTAATTTCCCTACTATTTCAGTTAAATCTCATGAGTTCACAGTAAAGCAGTACCGAAGCATTGCTGATGCTCATTGGCTGTTTTTTTCTTTTCTTTTCCATCTGCAGCTGGACAGTAGCCGAAGAATAACTGTTTACTGAGCACTTACTATTGTGAGCTGAAAACATTTGGAGGTAAAATATCTTCCTTTTTTACATAGAGATGTTCAGGTGTTATTTTCTTGTCAGCTTTTTACAGTTATACTGCATCACTTTCAGGTGATTTAGCATATACTGTAAGTATTATGTCCCTTTAAGAACCAGTGGTCTTAAAGGGACATGAAACCCAACATTTTTCTTTCATGATTTAGATAAAGCTTAATATTTTAAACAACTTTCAAATTTACTTATGTTATCAAATGTGCTTATTTTTATTGATATTCTTTGTTGAAAAGCATGCCTAGGTAGGCTCAGGAGGTGGGAGCTAGCTGATTGGTGATTGCACATATATGCCTCTTGTCATTGGGTTACCAATGTGCTCAGCTAGCTCCCAGTAGGGAATTGCTGCTCCTTCAATAAAGAATACCAAGAGAATGAAGCAAAATGTATAATAGTTGTTTAAAAATGTATGCTCTATCTGAATCATAAAATAACATTTTGGGGTTTCATGTCCCTTTAAAGACTGCTTTTTCTTAACCTCTTAATTAGCTCTGAGCTGGTGGTTTAAAAACACTGCCGACTAACCTGACTGGGGTGATTGACAACCCAGTCTTTTACACAATTTAATTTGTGAGAGTAGGGGGTGGCATTGCACAAGCGGACACTTGGGTGGATAGGTTCCCAAGTTAAACAGGATTACTTTAGAGACCAAGAGTCATTTGATGATCATCAAACTACTTTAGAAGTCATTTGCACATCATCAGGCTTGTAAAGTCATCAGCTAAGTGGAAAAAAAATCCGATGTGATGACATCAGAATGATTAGCAGATTATTTTACTGATTACTGCACAATCGTGAACAGCCAGTGAATGCCTCTAGAGTAATTTAATTTAAATATTTCGGCCTGTGGGCATACTTCAGGATGGCTTCTGATGAAAAGTCTGGAGTCATTGATTACTTCAGAATAACTCTAGGAAGATCATCCTTTTTGACTAAAGTTCCCACATTATAAATGTAGCCCATAAAGCTAAACAACTGAAGGGAACTCCAAACAAAACCATTCAGATAGGCAGACCCTAGTAGTAGTCTCATAATCAGCCATCATCTTTTTTCCAGTGTCCCTTCTTAGAGACACAGAAACAGTGTGATCCAGGTAGAGGGATCCTGGCAAACGTGAGTCCCTTGGCTGGATTCAAACTGAGAATCCTCATCACCTTGATCCATTTGGAGCTGACTGCACCTTTGAGAAGTACAGAGTACCAAATACATTCAAAGAACGGTAGGTCTCTGGAGCTCTTCTGCCACTATATTACTTTTAGGGGGCCATCAAGCAACTCTCCCGCTGACAGAGGAAGGAGGACTAATTCCCCCCATCACCTGCTCCCTGGATTTGCGTCTCTGTATGACCAATTCCATTAAAATTTACTTAAAGGGACAGTCAACACCAGAATGTTTGTTGTTTTAAAAGATAGATAATCCCTTTATTACCCATTCCCCAGTTTTGCATAACAAACACTGTTATATTAATACACTTTTTACCTCTCTGATTAACTTGTATCTAAGCATCTTCTGACAGCCCCCTGATCACATGGCATTTTATTTATTATCTATTGACTTTAATTTTAGCCAATTAGTGCAGTGTCTGACACAATCCACGGGCGTGATCACAATGTTATCTATATGGTTTACATGAACTAGCTCTCCCCTGGGGTTGCCACCTTTTGCCCAGAAAATTCCTGGATACTTTTTAAATGTGTGTGTCGGAGGGTGTCTAAGGGCGTGGCTTGGGGCTTGGCTTCTCGCGGCCTCAAATTCAATATGAAATCAATATATATATATAAAAACATAGAATTCTAAGCCAAATAATGTTATTTTCTTTAATAAAAAAACAAAGCAATGTATTTCTTTTTGATCTTCTACTGTCCTCAGGCCTATAAACATAACTTTTGTTTTTATTTTTGCCAATGGTAACTCAGTAGTTCCTTTTTACTCAAAATAAACTTTAAACAGCATCCTGAACTCACCTTCTTCTGCCCTGTGCGGATGTCTGATACTGTGTTATGTACAGCTGACATGTTGCTGGCAGTCCTTAGCCTTTTTTAACCCTCAATTTGCCTGTATATATATATATATATATAATATATATAAAATATATATATATATATATATATATATATATATATATATATACATATATATATAATATATATATATATATATATATATATATATATATATATATATATATATATATATATATATATATATAGTAATCCTCCTCTCTTGTCACCTCATCACACTCCCGTTTACAGGACTTCTCCAGACTGGCTCCCATCTTGTTGAACTCTCTGCCTCGCTCCACAAGACTCTCCCCAAGTTTTAAAAGCTTCAAGTGCTCCCTAAAGACTCTACTGTTCAGGGACGCATACAACCTATGCTAACCTTTCCTAATACCAGTTCCTCTCCTCCACTGCAATCCCCTGAACCCCCTTAGCATGTAAGCCTAAGAGTCCAGCTGTTTGTAGATCACCTTCTTAAGAGCTGACTACAACAGTGCAACTCTTGGCAGGGCCCTCTACCATATAATTGTTTTGTTGTACTCCGCCTTTGTTTATAGCGCTGCGGAATCTGTTGGCGCTCTACAAATAACCGATAATAATAATAATAATAATAATGCAGAACTGCAAATGAATGAAGCACAGGAAAACCAATGTGTACAGCAGAGAACAGTCACGTCATGGCTCTCAGGGCGGTTTGCCAAATGAATTGGAGGAACCCAATGCTTAAAAATATTATTAAAAGAATGGCAATAAAGTGTACATAATGAGTTAAAGAGGCACGAATGGAGGTAGGTACAGGCATTATAGGTGCAGGGATGATTGTGTGAGATGCAAGAACTAGGTATAAGAATGATGTTGACGATGACAACGTTTCTGGGCTAATGGGCAAATGTTGTTGATATATAGCAATGCAGAAGTACCGGGGACAGTCGAGGAGCAGGGCCCGATATCAGGATCAGTTGTAACTTGTATTACAGGGGTGTTTACTTGGAGTTTACTTACTGAGAAGATGGTCATCCCTTGCAGTCCGCAGCCAGCCCCTCTCAGAGACTCAGCAGGATGTGACGAATCCCCTCCTCGACCTTCTTCCCCCCTCCCACACCATTTTCCGTCTCAGCTCCATACTCCAACTACCCGGTAGTTTAGTAACCCTGGGCTAAGAGATCCCCTGGCCAGCTATTTTTTTTTTTTAATCTCTGCTCACTGCTGCTTGCTGCGCCAGGAGAGCTCTTAACCCTGGGCATTTGAGGGTAGTTACGGGACACGGGACATAGAGGGTCAGACCGGGACTGTCCAGGTGATACCGGGGTGGGTGGCAACCCTACTCTCCCCTGTTGTAAAAAGTAAAATAAAAAAGCATGTGATAAGAGGCGGACTTCAAGGGCTTAGAAATGATCATATGAGCCTTCCTAGGTTAAGCTTTCAACTAAGAATACCAAGAGAACAAAGCAAAATTGGTGATAAAAGTAAATTGGAAAGTTGTTTAAAATTACATGCCCTATTTGAAACATGAAAGTTTTTTTGGGACTTGACTGTCCCTTTAGGTTTCTGGGTAAAACTAGTTTAAAGTTTCAGTGATCTCTTATTAAAGAACAATACTGGTAGACGTTGTTAATTTAAATTTGCCTGTTATTTTCCAATACTCAAATGGGAACAACAATGTTATATAATGCATCTATGAAGCATTATATCATTCTCCGGAGCTACAAATCAGATTTTCTTCTGGAACTTGCAAGGGGGCATTCATTTAGCATGTGCAGGCATAGGGGCCTATCTATCAAGCTCTGAATGGAGCTTGAAGCCCTGTGTTTCTGGCGAGCCTGCAGACTCGCCAGAAACAGCAGTTATGAAGCAGCTGTCAGCAGACATCGCCGGAAATCAACCCGAGTATGATCGGGTTGATTGACACCTCCCTGCTGGCGGCCTATTGGCCGAGAGTCTGCAGGGGGCGGCGTTGCACCAGCAGCACTTGTTAGCTGCTGGTGCAATGCTGAATACAGAGAGCATATTGCTCTCCGCATTCAGAGAGGTCTGGCGGACCTGATCCGCACTGTCGGATCAGGTCCGCCAGACTTTGTTAAATGGAGGCCATAGTCACTTCATTTCCCTCCTTAGTGTAAAGGAAGTTTGCTATTAAATCTCACAAGATATTGGTGAAATTCCACAAGATCACTAAAGCAAAGGGTAATGCAATGTATGTGTTTGTGTGTGTGACAACTCTAGAACCTATTTACAGGGTTTATCTATATTCAGTAATAGCTTTGCAGCTCAACAATAACTTCTCTGTATATTTGTAAAAGGAAAAGTATAGTCAAAATTAAAATGTCATGATTCAGATACAGCATATATTTTTAAACAGCTTTTAAATGTACAACAAGAAAGAAAAAAGTATACACTTCTAGCACTCCAAGGTCAAGAAGTAAATACAGTATAGTCAAAGTCAATATCACTAGCTATTCCCGAAGGAATAGATAAAAAGAGAACAAAAATGATTGAACTACTAAAATGTAACTTTTATTGGGTTAAATTAAAATAGGATGAACAATTAAAAACACTCTTGGGTACCGACTGTGTAAGGTATGTACTAAGCACCTCATAACACGGGGAAGTACACTTTAATTTAGTTAGCATTAAGCAATAAAGCAAAGCTAAAATCTACAAAGAGAAGATTTGGTGAGACAAATACAACTACTTACCTCACTACAGTTGTAACAAATTTTCACATAGTACAAGTGATTTTGATACAAACCACAGCTACACTAATAACATTGTGAATTAATATCAACTTTGCTTCACCAGCTTTATGCGCTGCTGAAGCATATTGCATATACTAAGTACTTCATAACATGGGGGAGTACACTCTAATTTAGTTAGCATTAAGCAATATATCTTTCGACACATAATTAGTGAATCCGCCATAACTGTAGTTTTATGACTTCCATGTAAGCTAATAGTAATTGTTTTCTTATACGGTAGCTGCTATTTCAGCAGATTGTATACACCAAGTACTTCTTGCTACTGTGTTCAGATTAACACCAGTAATGATTTACAACTAGCCTAAACTTGTGATATATATAACTGCTATCTACAGTTAAACTGTACTACTCACTAGTAGAGCAAACGCAATTCCTGTACCACACGTTCGTTACTTATAACCGTAACTCAACAACAATATACACAGCTGATCCAATAGGCATCAGAGTGGAGGAGATAATAGTAGATCAACTATTATCCAGAATAAGCCATCTGCTAAATTGGCACAGCAATGCATGACTAACCAGAAATTGAATTGATATTTCAATTATTTGTACTATATTTGGGTATAGATTACTTCATACATCACTGCATATCCCAATCTTGTCAATTACTTATGTCATCGCTAACCAAATTTGAATACTATTCTATATCATAATTAGGTATTAACCTGTTACCAAGATTGGTCTACCTTTAACATCATGATGATTTGGTTTCATTAGTATAATACTAGATGGGATTATTTATATTCCAATACTATACATCTTGTGCCCCTTCATATAGACGCTTGGATCTACTATACTTAGGTTGAGATAAGTGTTTGCTTAAATTAACATAAATAATAGTACCATTTTGGACATACCTTACACAGTCGGTACCCAAGAGTGTTTTTAATTGTTCATCCTATTTTAATTTAACCCAATAAAAGTTACATTTTAGTAGTTCAATCATTTTTGTTCTCTTTGTATCTATTCCTTCGGGAATAGCTAGTGATATTGACTCAGTCTATATTTACTTCTTGACCTCGGAGTGCTAGAAGTGTATACTTTTTTCTTTCTTGTTGTACTTAAAGGGACACTGTACACAAATTATTTTTTTCATGATTCAGATTGAGCATGAAATTTTAAGCAACTTTTCTAATTTACTCCTATTATCACATTTTCTTCATTCTCTTGGTATCTTTATTTAAAATGCAAGAATGTAAGTTTAGATGCCGGCACATTTTTGGTGAAAAACCTGGGTTGTCCTTGCTGATTGGTGGATAAATTCATCCACCAATAAAAAATTGCTGTCCAGAGTACTGAACCCAAAAAAGCATAGATGCCTTCTTTTTCAAATAAAGATAGCAAGAGAACAAAGAAAAATTGATCATAGGAGTAAATTAGAAAGTTGCTTAAAATTGCATGCTCTATCTGAATCACAAAACATTTTTTTGGGTTCAGTGTCCCTTTAAGCTTGATATACACAGCACCCTCACCCTGCCAACTCAGTGGCGAGATATTGGGTATTTAGGTCCATTGAACTTCAGTAGTGCCATTGGTTTCTTTCAATTATTATTGAGCTTTTAAATGTACTTCTGTTACCATATATGCTTTGTTCTCTTGGTATACTTTGTTGAAAAGCAGACATATGTAGGATCAGGAGCAGCAGTGCACTGCTGTGAGCTAACTGCTGATTGATGGATGCACATATGTCACTTGTCATTGGCTCACTAGAGGTGTTTAGCTAGCTATCAGCGGTGCATTGCTGCTCCTGAGCCTTACTCTTCAACAAAAGATAGCAAAGGAACAATACACATGTGATTATTGAAGTAAACTGCAAAGTTATTTACATTTTCATACTCTAAATAATGAAAGTTTTATTTTGACTCTATTGTCTCTTTTATGTCTGTAGCTAGGTAACTAAAAGTTGAAGAGAAGTATTAAAATGTGTTAAATAAAATTATTTAAAAAACATTGCATAAACGTAGGGTAGGGCAATAAAACTGAATAAAACTGGCCTTGTTCAGGTGTTCTAAAGTAATCCGTCTAGGCACCAAAATATTGATAAACTACTAGCTCCTTCGGAACTTTGTTGCCAGCAAAAAAGATGAGCGCCTCCAGCTTCACGCTAACGCGTGACGTTCTCGCTTACCGTGTGTCCATGGCCCAGTTACCTAGGCGCTCTCAGCTCCAGGGGGCAGTGCGCTGTGACGTCAGAGCGGTTCCGGATTCCGAGAGTTCGGGCAGATCCAGAGTTTTGGATATTTGGAGATGGAGGCCGAGTTACCGAGGAGGTTTCGTGGGCACTCAGGAGGGAGGTCAGTATAAGACAGTATAAGGGGACATATACAATGTTTGGCGGTGCGTTCATAGTTACTTGGGCTGAACTGAAGAAAAACAAAACAGTAAAACAAATATAAACACAGTATAGTTAATGCGAGCCTGCCTTCAGCTTTAATGCAATATGTTCCTTATAAACATAACCAAGCATGTGATTACAAGCGATGCAATCATATGTATTAGTTAAAAACAACAACAAAAAATGAATACTAAGACACAGTATTTCATCACTTCAACCAATAGATTTTTTAAAAAGTGCCCTTCCATTTGGGATCCGCTCTCTTATATATTTCACAAACATGAACAATGTACATTTCTAATTAGCCATAAAACAAAAATACATTCGTGTACTTACAAGGGGTTCATTTGCAACGTATAGTTGTGCTGTTATTCTATTTATGGGTATATATATATATATATATATATATATATATATATATATATATATATATATATATATATATATATATATATATGTCTATTTTTATTGAATATAAGAAATATGCCTAACCGGTTTCCCACCTCTTGTGTTTATTTAAAGGAACAGTGTATACCAATTTTCATATAACTGCATGTAATAGACACCATTATAAAGAAGAATATGCTTAGATACTGATCTAAAAATCCAGTATAAAACCTTTTAAAAACTTATTTAAAAGCCCACAGTTTAGCACTGTTGATGAAGTTAGGCTGGGACACCCACTGAAAGGGGCTAGGAATTCATTAAGAGAAGACCCCCCCATATAAAAAGACAGATAACATAAACAGGAGCCAGCAGTAGTCTGTAAACGCGCGTATACATCTGACACTGTGGGGCTTGGTTAGGGGGTCTGAAAATTATCACAATGTTATTAAAAAATAAGCAAAACTATACATTGTTACAAAAACATTCCCAGATGGGCTATATAAATGAATCCTCTACAAAACATTTTGTGCAAAGAAAACTCTAGTGTACAAGGTCCCTTTAATTTCAATTTAAAATGGTGTAATGTAACATTTATAAAACTGATATTTAAAGGGGCAATAATAAAATGTTCCTATGTGATAGGCTATTTCATTACCGTGCTATTTGCATGAACAGAGCTATTTATTTAACCCCTGCTAAGTGGTTAAACACATAGTCATGTTGAGCTCTGTTTAAGTAATAAATTGCAAATTTGTACATAGCAACCAAGCCAGTCAAGGATGACATGTGTAGCCACCAATCACTGGCTGTGTTTTGTTTCAGTATCTACAGTACATTGCCAATCTACAGCTGACAGTGTTTAACCCCCTACAAAAAGTTTAGGTATATAGCTATTTTGAAAGACTAGTGCTATTATTAAATGTTCTAGCACATTATAACTTTTTTTTATTATTACTTCTTTATTTCCATTTAGCTTACACTGAGTACTACAGGTGAAGTCTCCAACTCTAATCTGACACATAGCTGGTGAAGGATTTGAGTCACAGGAAGTAATATTGCATTTAGTAACTGTTTTTGTGCACAATGTTATAATATAGGCCTCAAAGCTTTATGTAAACAAGCAGTATAACTAAAGCTATACATGAAACTACTTGTGCATGGTTCCTTCAGGTGTATAACTCAATTACCTTTAAAGAGTAGTTGCAATGAAAATATATGTGCGGTTACATCTCTATAATTCAGGTCATGACCGTAAAAATAGTAATCACTTGCATTATTCGCCATTGTGGAGCTTTGACTTAAAGGGCGGGAGTTTCTATCAATCTTCATGAAATACACGGTCAAGGGATCTCATTTGAGAGACTCCCCTGTTCAAGAAGAGGTTACTAGTCTCCTTTGGATGCTGGAGACCTCTATAAGAAATGGTGTTTATCTTCTCCACTGGACTCAGGGATATTTTCTTTATATCGGTGAGATAGAGCGATATATATTTGAAAACCTCTCTCTGATATAGGGAAATGAGACCTCGCCCTTGTTTTAAAGAAAAGGATTCTCTGTACTGAATGAAGAATCACCTTCTCCGTGAGATCCTATTTTGAAAAGAGGATGCCCCTTTCATGAGCTAATAGGGAAATCTACTGTTTGGAACTCTTTATATTAAAAAAATAAATGAAATAGTGGCAAGCAGTTAATTGCTAGTTGTTTTTTCCACGTACATTTGTTCATTTTATCTTATGCAACTTAAATTTATATTTGAATGACAAACATAGTAAATATTTTTTCTTTCATTTGTTTTTACAGGTCTAGTAGTAGGAAAAGCAGGTGCAGATCCTCATGTTGATAGAGTTGTGACAAAATGCCCACATGGGAGAGTAAGCTTTTTCCGTGATGGGCTGCGGAACAAGTAAAGTTCTCCCGGAGCCCCCTAAGAACGTCCAGTTAGACTTGGTGAAAAAGGTGGAACCTTACTTGGGTTTAAAAACCGACCCATATAAGCACTTCATTACAGACAATGGACATACTGGTTTAAAAGGGGGTTCCCCATCTCCTCCATACCCCAGTGGATACCCCCAGAGTCATACAGAAAATGCTGATCCTCGAAGACTTAAAGTTGCAAAGTACAGAGCAAAGTTTGATCCACGAGTAACAGCAAAGTATGATATAAAGGCTCTCATTGGGAGAGGGAGCTTCAGCAGGGTTGTACGAGTAGAACATAAAGCCTCCAAACAACCCTATGCTATTAAAATGATAGAGACCAAATACAGAGAGGGGAGAGAAGTCTGTGAATCTGAGCTTAGTGTATTGAGACGTGTTCGGCACACCAACATCATACAACTCATTGAAGTATTTGAGACCCAAGAGAGAGTTTATATGGTGATGGAGCTAGCAACAGGTGGAGAACTGTTTGATCGCATCATTTCAAAGGGCCTCTTTACTGAGAGAGATGCCACTCGTGTGTTGCAAATGGTCCTAGAGGGGGTTAAATATTTACACACTCTAGGCATCACCCACAGAGACCTAAAGCCTGAAAATCTGCTGTATTATCACCCAGGGACTGACTCTAAAATTATGATTACAGATTTTGGGCTCGCAAGTGCTCGTAAAAAAGGAGATGATTGTTTAATGAAAACCACATGTGGCACGCCTGAGTATATTGCACCAGAAATTCTGGTTAGAAAGCCATATACTAACTCTGTGGATATGTGGGCTCTTGGAGTGATATCTTACATACTTCTGAGTGGGACCATGCCTTTTGAGGATGATAACAGAACCAGGCTATATCGGCAAATTTTAAAGGGGAAATATAGCTACTCTGGAGAGGTAAGTTATTACATGGAGACTATAAAGTGTGCAGCACAGTCTGGTTGTTTCAAGGCGCTATCTCCAGAGCATGCTTATTTCACATATATATGGCATACTCTATCCTGACACTGCAACATGACATGTCCCCCCACCCTGATCATCACCTATCTATCTTCAGTCAGGCCTTCATAAGCACCTTAAAGCAACAGTAACCTTGAAATTGAAAATTCACAAGTTCATTTCAGTTTTGACCAGAAACATTTTCGCAACATATTTGTTTTGCAAAAATGCTTCTAGTAAAAACTATCAGTTATTGAATTATCACTTTTTTCCCTGTAGTTAAAAACAGTTCTTGCTTGTGTAGCTGCTGCTGGCGGCATGTAATACAGTGCTGTGACAATTATAGATATTATAGAAGCATTTTTGTTATAATCCATGTGTAGTGCATTATTGCTTCTAGATGTAACCCTCTATTACAGTATAACACACCTTGTCTCTAAATCTTACACTAAACACACCTAAAGCTGCTTTCTAGTCTCTCCTGCCCATTAATCACATGTATGTGATAGTTTGTCATACTCCAGTCCTTCCTTTGTATCCAAATGAAACTTGTTTACATACACGTACATGGGTAAGCTAGGAACTGTTTACTAGAGTTGTCCTGTTTAATATTGTATCCAAACCTTTCAGTAGCATAGATCATTCATATATCTGCTTATTGTGCTACAATTGTGTTACTCGTATCTAGCAAGGTTTAATTCTGTATCTAGAATATTTTGCATGTAACAATTTTAAAGGGATAGGAAAGTCAAAATTTAAACTTGCATGTAATTTTTAAACACTTTTAAATTTACTTCTCTTTTCAAATGTGCTTTGTTCGTTTGGTATCCCTTGTTGAAAAAGAAGACACACACATTATACACTAGTGGGAGCTAGTTGCTGATTGGTGCCTGCACACATTTGTCTCTTGTGATTGGCTAACTAGATGTGTTCAGCTAACTGCCAGTAGTGCAATAATGTTCCTTTAGCAAAGGATAACAAGAGAATTAAGCAAATTTGGTAATATAAGAAAATTGGAAAGTTGTTTGAAATTGTATGTTTCATGTCCCTTTAAGGGGCTATGCTTAGTTGCTTATTTTGGTTAATTTTCTAAATAAAACTTTTTGCTCTTCATGTCCAACAATAAAGCTGTCTGAGCTGTTCTTGTGAGTCAGTGGGATCAGTTGTGCATACACATGCATTTCATGTTATTTTCAGCAACAGCTTTAAAGGGACAGTAAAGTCAAAATTAAACTTTCATGATTCAGATAGAGCATGCAATTTTAAACAACTTTCCAACTTCTGTTATCAAATTTGCTTAGTTCTCTTGGTATCTTTTATTGAAGTGTAAAACTGAGTAGGCTCAGGAGTGTGCACGTCTCTTTAGTACTCTATGGCAGCAGCAGTGTTTTGCAACATTATTTGTAGCTTTGTTATAAAATGTTGCAAAACACTGCTGCTGCCATAGAGTACTAAAGACACGTGCACACTCCTGAGCTCTTATGAGCCTACTTAGTTTTACTCTTCAATAAAAGATACCAAGAGTACAAAGCAAATTTGATAACAGAAGTAAGTTGGAAAGTTGTTTCAAATTGCATGCTCTATCTGAATCATGAAAGTTTAATTTTGACTTGAGTGTCCCTTTAACATAAAGCTTTAAACAACAATAAACATTTGTAACATGTTTACTTGTTGCGATTTCACATAAATGATGTATATTAAAGGGACAGTCTAGTCAAAATTAAACTTTCATGATTCAGATAGGGCATGCAATTTTAAACAACTTTCCAATTTACTTCTATTATCTAATTTGCTCAATTCTTTAGATATGCTTTGTTGAAGAAATAGCAATGCACATGTGTGAGCCAATCACACAAGGCCTTTATGTGCAGCAACCAATCAGCAGCTACTGAGCATATCTAGATATGCTTTTCAGCAAGTGATATCAAGAGAATAAAGCAAATTAGAAAGTTGTTTAAAATGACATGCTCTTTCTAAATCACGAAATAAAAAAATTGGGTTTCATGTCCCTTTAAAGGGACACTGAACCCAAATTTTTTCTTTCGTGATTCAGATAGAGCATGCAATTTTAAGCAACTTTCAAATTTACTCCTATTATCAAATGTTCTTCATTCTCTTGGTATGGTTATTTGAAAAGCAAGAATGTAAGTTTAGATGCCGGCCCATTTTTGGTGAACAAACTGGGCTGTCCTTGCTGCTTGGACAGCACCAACAAACAAGTGCTGTCCATGGTCCTGAACCAAAAAATTGCTGGCTCCTTGGCTTAGATACCTTTTTCAAATAAAGATAGCAAGAGAACGAAGAAAAATTGATAAAAGGAGTAAATTAGAAAGTTGCTTAAAATTGCATGCTCTATCTGAATCATGAGAGAGAAAAAAATTTGGGTTCAGTGTCCCTTTAAGTTTTTAATGTTCTTTTAATTGATTAATTTAAGTAGACTTAGCCTTGCTGGGGCATTTTTATCAGCTTTACTATTTGACTAGATATAATTAATCTGTAACCTCCGTGGTAATCCAACGCTTTCAGTGAAATGGCTTTATAGGAACAGCTACATTGTCATTTACAACGAATGGTTTGGGAGTGTGGATATTTTATGTATGTGCTTGAGGATAATATTAGTGTGATTTAATTGTTTGTTAATACAGATATGAGGTTATCAAGCCATATTGAACACTATTGGCCTGTCTGTATGCCAGCATAAGTCTGTCATGTTTTTATATACAGCTAAGCACTGTATTGCAAAAGATTTGACACCATGCAAGAAGTAATGCATGCAAGTATTAAAAGTATTTTAAGAAATAAAAGTACAAAAACAAAATGTTATAGTGTTAGAGCATTTTATAATTGCATTATTGCTGCATCTAACTATGTTTACAAACACACATGCGTTAAACACACAAAGTGAGCTCTATAGGAGAACATTGGATGGATGCCCCAATAACAAGATATATATGCAGTTGCCAATCAGCAGCTAACTTCCAGTAGTGCCTTGCAGCGCCTGAGCCTTCCTAGGTTTGCATTTCTACATAGGATACAAAGAGCACAAAGTAAATGTGATGATGAAAGCATCAAAGCAACTTTAAAAGTCTCTTAAAATTGGCAAGCTGTATGAATATAAATGTTTAATTTTGACTTCTATGTTTAAATTTGCTATTTTGTTGGCAAAACTTGCATTATTTTATAGTGTATTGACATACCTATTGTGTATGTTTTATTTTTTTATTATACCGTTGATAAAACATTTATATCTGTTATTGCACTGTGATTATTTTAGCACTTTTATTATTATTATTATTATTATTATTATTATTATTATTATCCTTCTTTTATGTAGCGCACTCACAGCATAATATAGTAAAGTGCTAAGACTAAGCAGTGCTATAATGCCGAGTTGATCACCAGCAAGAGCAAAAATCTGAATCTGTAAAAATCTGTGGTTCTCATGATGTGCACACAGGGCCGGAGCTCCCACTAGGCATCTTGGCAGCCGCCTAGGGCGCACTGCCACCTAGGGCGCAGGCTGCAGCCGACCCCGACACTGTGTACAGAATTTTTTTTTATATTTAAGCTTTGCTTAGTTAGCGCGATCGTGTGTGCCACTCCTGAGTCGTCTCCTCCTTGAATTTATCATTATCTTGTATTGCGCGGTCAGGCAGCGACGTCGGCACCCTCAACGTCACCATCACGCTTTGCCGCTCACTGGAGCAGTGCAGAAGTCTTCTCACACGCGGCGGCAGGAGGACAGAGTGTCTCTCAGTCACACACCCCCTAAACTCAGAAGTAGAGCCTAGAGCCGATCAGTGTGGACCAGCAGACAGAGGTGAGACTCAGTCCATAACTGAACCGGCAGGCTCCGAGTCCTGCAATAAAATGTGCTGCTCAGCTGTTTTGTTAAGGTGACCATTATTAACCATTATTTAAAAAAAAAAATGCAGCTGTGACTCTTTCTTTCTCGCTAATATCAGGGGTAATTAAAAAAATGAAGAAGCTGAAGGGACTTTCTATTTATATTAATGGCATCATGGCTGCATTATATGAGCTGAGAAATTAATTTTTATTTATATTATTAAAAGTTGTTCATAGTACCCAGGGGCAAGTTGTTTTATTTGTTACTTTCACAAAATGCATATATTAATTTATTTGAAGTATAAATGTATGCAGGCTGCATACATTTATACTTTAAATAAATTAAGTCAATTAATATGTGTATTTTGTGCAAGTAAAATAAAGTAACAAATACAACAGTTTGCACTGGGGTACTCTAAACTTAAAGGTTAAAGGGATACTTAACCCACATTTTTTTTCTTTTGTTATTCAGATAGAGCAAGCAATTTTTAAGCAACTTTCTAATTTACTCCTATTATAATTTTTTTCTTTGTTCTCCTGCTATCTTTATTTGAAAAAGCAAGAATGTAAGCTTAAGAGCCGTCCCATTTTTGGTTTAGAACCTAGGTAGCACTTGCTGATTGGTGGCTAAATGTAGCAAAATGTAGCAAACCTATCAGCAAGCTCTACCCAGGTGCTGAGTCAAAAATGGGCTGGTTCCTAACCTTACATTTTTGCATTTTCAAATAAAGATAGCAAGAGAATGAAGAAAAATTGACAATAGGAGTAAATTAGAAAGCTGCTTAAAATGGCATGCACTAGCTGAATCATGAAAGAAAAAAATTGGGTTTTGTACCCCAACGTTTAATAATATAAATAAATATACAGGTGGCCCTCGGTTTACAACGGTTCGATTTGCACCGTTTCAGAATAACAACCTTTTTTTCAGTCATGTGACTGTTATTGAAAAGCATTGAGAAGTAGTGCATTGATTAAAATAGCCGGTAGGTGGAGCTGTCCATTTGTGTTGCAGCAAAGATATGCAAGCCAAGCACACAAGCAGGCTGAAATTAATCAGTGTGGCTAGCTAGACTTGAGCTATCGAGCAGCTTTCAAAGGAACAAGATCTTCCGGTCTATAAATCAGTCCAGATTGGAATGCATAGAAAGAACTGTTTGCAAAAAAATGCAAGTAAAGTCTGTGTTGTGTGATTTTTTTATTAGGTTTATAACGCTGTTTTAGCAAATGTTTTTGTTCATTTAACTTAGTTTAATTATGTACCCTATGTTGTGTTATTATTTAATTAGTTTTATAATGCTGTTTAGCATTTAAAGTCTTCATTTCCAAGCTTTAAAAATAATGTATTAGGTGTTACTTATGAAAATTTTGAGAGGGACCTGGAACCTAACTCCCTCACTTCCCATTGACTTAGATTATAAACTGGGTTTCAATTTACAACGGTTTCAATTTACAACCATTCCTTCTGGAACCTAACCCCGGCGTAAACTGAGGGCTGCCTGTATAAATAAAGTAATAGTTAATTTATATTTGGCCAATTTATATTTTGCCTTTAATAGTAGTGCTTTTGGCATCTTATGGCACTTATTCTTGAAAGTTAAAAGAAATGTACAATTTTTTTTTAAATTTTGTTGCTTTAATTTATTTATTTGGGGGGGGGCGCAAGTAGCTGGTCTTGCCTAGGGTGCAAAATAGTCTAGCACCGGCCCTGTGTGCACATTTTTACTTGTTGCATTTATATCCAAAAAAGAAAGCACTTCTCATTGAGTCTCAGCATGTGTTACAGCTGTAGGACACATTTGCATGCTTGTCCTAGAAGGAAGTAGATCCCCCCCCCCCCCCCCAAGGCAGAACATGCAGTGATCTGAGAAGTCATTGCAGGAACTGTTAGCACTTTTGCTTTGCAGCGCTGCTCCAGATTAGACTGTTCTCTTTAAACAGAGCTTTGCTCTGACTGCAATGTGTAAGTTTTTCTTATCACAGTGAATCCAGAGCAAAGTGCTGTTTGAAGTGAACAGTCAAATATAATTGTAGTGCATTTATTGTTGACTGGCTGGCAGATTATTTCAAACCCACCCCCTAAGACATTCATATGAGCAATGCACCTTTTTTATTACTACATTTCTATGTTAGACCAAGAGAAAAGGAAACAAATTAATTCAAGAGACATTTTACAATTTCTTTTTTCTGTCTGCAGCTAATTTGCAATGCAATTTTCAACTACTGAGCTACATTATACAACTTTAAAAATGTTTTTATTCTCCAGTTAACCAACACACTGCAACTGAACTGGTGTTTTAGTGTAATTGCCTAATTTAAAATTAAAGTTTATAAAAAAAATTATCTGCAGAAATAATTTCACTAAAAAAATCTCATCGCAGATGATGCCTCTGGGGATAGTACATCTGTATATTATTCACTCATGCTGTGCTTTATATGTGTGTGTGTGTGTGTGTGTGTGTGTGTATATATATATATATATATATATATATATATATATATAATCTATATCTATATCTGCGCATCTTCACCTGTCTCACGATTCGATTACGATGCATCGCGATGCATCACGATTACTGCACTATTTCTGCCCAATTTTTAAATTTTTTCAGAAAAAATAATTCAAGCAGTCAAAATATTGAAATAAACTTTTTTTATTTTATTAGCTCAAAAAAGGACACTCTTCCTGTGGCAAAGTCTGAACACAGCAGACAACAACAGTTTATAGAACAGTAAATACTAAATGGCAATTGTTGTATTGGTTTGGAAACAATATTATGGCATCAAACTGTACTGTTACAGAGTACGTAGTGTAAAAAGTGCAGTGCTCACAGTGTACTTCAATAAAAGAAAATATTTAAATGTATATATTATATATAGTAAGTACATTATACACTTGTAAAGAAACATGAACAACAAATAAATGTCTAACCTATCTGTTGGTTTTAATTTAATGTCTTTACTTACTTAGTAATAATAATATAGTAATAGACATTAAATTAAAACCACAATAGATAGGTTAAGCTTAAGTTACCACCATAATACCTTATTTGTGTGAAAATTGTCCTCAGAAAACGAAACATAAATCCCTTATAGGTACAAAATTACAGGTGCAGTCCACTGTGCCTTCATGACTGTCAATTTGTGGCAAACAAACATCACGTGAAGAATCTGGAACACAACACAACACACAGCACAGTGTGCGCACACAACACACATGTGATTGTGACATATACAATTAGTTTACACAGTTACAGACTTACAGTAGTACTAGAGAGAGAGACATTTAAAACAAGTAGCATTGAACTGAACTACTATAACTACAGTTTCTTCTTGATGATTATATTATCTTTATGGGATCACAAATATAATTAGTTGGTTATTAGTTACTGTTAAAGCAGTACTACACACAACTGAACAGTGACTGAGTCTGTCACTGAACAGTACACAGCAGTCACACACAAACAAACAATACATAAAAAAGGACACAGACATCAAGGAGTAAATCATGGTGAAAAAAGGGTGGCACGCCTCTCACCTGAGGTGTGTGTGCTTTATTTTTGTATTGTGCTGTTGTGTGTGTGTGTGTGCTGTACTGTCTGTAGTGTACAGTATATTTGTGATCCAATAAAGATTTACTCAAGGTTTACTCAAGGCTTTTCCTTCCCCTAATATAGTGGTTTGGCTTCAGTCTCACTCTCTGCACACTCATAGACAGTTAGACAGTCACACTCACTAGACACTCAGACACTAGAGACACAGTGGGACACACACACAAACAAAAACATTCAAAGGCACCACAGCCAGTCAGCCACAGTCACACTCATAGAAACTTAGACACTGGGACAGACACACAATCACATACAAACAAAAACATTCAAAGGCAGTTAAGACACTCATCTCACACACACTCATAGATAGATACATACAAACTTTTCAAACTGGCACTCACTCACTCACAGTCACACTCACACACTCATAAAGACAGTTAGACAGTACACACATTGCTATTGTTAACTGGTTGGTTATATTAGGTTAACCCCTACAGATCTGCCTGGGAGTGGGATGGCATTTGGGATTGGGATCATAAACAAAAACATATGATATCTTTCTTAAAGGGTCTATTTAAAATAGACAATTTTTAGTGTGAATAATATTAATAATCCCTTATGCAGTATGCACTCACTGCATTGCAAACAATACAGGGGTGTGCTGTAAACAATAGCACAACATCTACAAAACAGAGCACTTCCTGATTGGCAAACATCACAGTAACACTAGAAGTAGTAATAGACATTATACAACAAGTAGCATTGAACTACTAGATTTACTAACTTTGATTATCTTTATGGGATCACAAATATATTGTTACACAACACACTCACAGTCACACAGTCACACAGTCAAACAATACCAAAAAAACCACACATCATAAAAAGAGTGAATCATGGTGAAGGGTGACACTGACACACACACATGAGGTGTGTGCAGTTGTGTGTTGTTTCTTTTGTATTGTTTGTGTGCGTGTGTGACTGTGACAGTGAGTGACGTGGTCGATCGTGTCGTGTAGTGTACTAGTATATTTTGTGATCCAACAAAGATTTACTCAAGGTTTTAAGCTTCATTTTTCAAAAAGCTATAAGCTATATAACAGTAATAAATATAAAATAACTTAACAGTAGTCTGCACTGGGCAGTGGGGCACACAGCACATTCTTCTGGATGTGCCAAAAAACATTAAATATTAATATTATAAACCTGAATCACTACTCAGAATTATGGAATATGTAGGTTTTTCTGTAAGAACACTAGTTGATCCACATGCTCTGGTTTGAGGGTGCTTCTTTTTGCCGTTACCACTTCTCCTGCAGTGGAGAAAACCCGCTCTGCAGACACGCTTGTACCTGGGATACACAAGTATCGCTTTGACAAATGAGAGAGGAGGGGAAATATGACCTCATGTACATGCCACCATTTCAAAGGGTCTTCAGTGAGAGGCAGAGATGGGGCTTTACAATATTTCTCAATTTCCTCTTCAGCCTTGGCATAGGGGGTCTTGGGTTCTATTGTACCTTCAGTGTCAGTGAAAGACTGTCCCAGCAAAGTCATGAGCAGCGATGTGGACTTTCTTTTGGGAGGAGAAGGGTTATCCTCCTCGATGGGTGATTTTTCTTCCAGAGTTTCTTTTCCCTCAGGCAGTGGCACTTCATCCACGTTTGTCCTCCTAGATGTAACTGTACTAGTACACTCAATCTGTGTTTGAACAAAAGAATAGAAAAAATAGCATTCATTATTACCTCGAGCAGCCAGCCAGCTAATGCTATGTGTGTGCTCAGAGAGACAGTAATGCATAAATAAATGCATGCAACAGCTCACATCTATTAGGAAGGACTCGGGAGTGGACGGAGGAGGAGGAAAGTTGACTGACTGTGGCGTTTTCGAACTGTCTTATATAATAAACCTTGTACTCAAACTAGCTACTAATCAAGTTACTGCTAGCTAGCTAAGCCTATTTTGTATGGATGGTATGTTTTATGTTTGTTTTCAATTTATACATTTTTCAAGAAACATGATGCAATTAAAATTACCTCCAAGGATGCAGCCTCCTCAGTCACTCCTCTGTATATCTCCAATCTCTCCTCCTCTGTGAGAATAAAAGGCAGTCCCTTAAAACGAGGATCCAGGGCAGAGGCTGTATAAAGTATCTTCTTCTCTGCCTCACTGCTGTACCTCTTCAGAAGATCTGCTTTGATGGCATTCTTGATCTCATGGATCATGGGTGTGCCTCCCATGGTGTCTGTCATGTTCTGGAGCAGTTGTGCATTTAGAGGGGCAATGAGAGAAACAGTTGGATTGCGCTCTTCTGACATCAGTGTGGTTGCATCTTTCATTGGCTTTTATGCACTCACAGCATCCTCTGCATTTGACACATCTGTTTCGTTGAGAGTGCAGAGATCTGACTCACTTTTTCTGTCTTCTGGAGACAACAATGTGGCACAGATTGCAGGTTTCTGTTCTAGGAACCTCTCGACCATGTCATATGAGCTGTTCCACCTTGTTGTCACATCAGTTATCAGCTTATGATTCTTCAGGCCAAGACATTTCTGTTTTTCTTTCAGACAGTGGTTTGCTGTAGTGCTGCAGTGAAAAAATGTTGATATTCGTCGCACTCTGCCTAAAAGCCTGGAGAGCGTGGCCACTTTCAGCGCCCGCTGGGATGCGAGATTCAGTGTATGGGCGAAGCATTTTACATGAGGGAATTTTCCAACTTGAGCAGCAACAATCATGTTCGACGCATTGTCTGTCACAAGCACTACAGATTTATCGGACAGCTGCCATTCTTCCATGACACGAGACAGTAGCTCCGCCAGATGAGAACCCGTGTGAGACTCATAAACTGCTCTCGTTTGCAGCACATGCGACAAGATCTTCCAGTCCTTGCTAACGTAATGTGCAGTTACTGTTACATAAGACTCCGTCGTGACTGAAGTCCATGAATCACACGTGATTGCGACTCGACTGGCTTGGCTAATTGATGCAATTACCTGAGCTTTTGTTTCGTGGTTGAGTGCAGGTATAACGTTTTCTGTTAAGTGATTGCGTGACGGGATCTTATCTAGCGTCTTCAACAGGTTGCGAAACCCAAGGTTTTCCACAACAGAGTAAGGCTGTAGGTCCTTCGCTATGAAAGTTGCCACAGCTTTGGTTATTCTCTTCCCTTTTTCAGAGTTGGGCGGCAAAGTTGACAGCATTGCATCAATTCTTGGCTGATGAGCTTCAGCTAGTCTTGTTATTTCCTTGGCAGTGGCACTGGCGGCAGCGGCAGGGGTTAGCATCTCAGAGTGAAAACGTCTAACGTGATTTCTCAAGTTAGTAGTATTCCCTAGGTATTTAATTTTTGTGTGACAGGCTTTACAAACCGTGTGTGTCTTGTCCAATTCGTGCTTTCCAGTATGTTCATAAAATCCAAAATGTGCCCAGATACTTGCTTTTAAAATGCTAGGTGCATTTTTTATCTCTCTATCTTTTTTGTCTCCCTCTGTCATTTTAGCATGACATGTACATATGTGACGGATGATGTTGCTGTCAGTGTTAAAAAAAAAAAAAAGAAAAAACACTAAGTTCCAGTTGTCAAAATGTCAAGCCGCAAATGTAAAATCTACAAGTACTAGTAACTTCAACTACTTGCCAATGCCATACATTTTGCGAACATAAATTTTAAAACAAATTGCATTGCAGGGGACATCACTCACTGACACTGTAAGTTACTGTAATATATTACACACTTAAAGGTGCAATGAAACCCAAACATTTACTTTCATGATTCAGATAGAGAATATAATTTTAAATAAACATCATAACTAACTTCTATTATTTAATTTGCTTCATACTTCTCAGATATCGTTTGTTGATGACATATTAGCAATGCATTGCACAGCACACACATTACTTACTATATAATACTTAGTGCACAAGGAGGAGGCTATGCATTTCAACAAAGGATAAGCAAATTATATAATAGGGAAAGTTGTTTAAAATTGCATGCACTTTCTTGAATCACAAAATGGGTTTTATGGCCTTTAGTTTAGTATGTTTAAAAAATGCAGCTTTTAGCCTTGTTAAGTTTTGTTAACTTATAAAATAAAAACAAGGATTGGGTTCTTCGGATTGGCATCTTTTAAGAGAGCACTCCGAGTCAGCACATGCATTTGCAATTGCATATTAAATTGCATATATAAAATGTATTATATTAAAAAAATAAATACTATTATTATATATAAAAAGTGTATATTATTAAAATATTTGAACTTCAGACCAGGCCACCCATCCATGTGACAAACATGTAGATATAGATAGATACAGATTAGACTAATAGAGACATTAGACAATAATAGTATACTATATTTATTTATAATACATTTTATATATGCAATATTATTCAATAATGCAGCAATTAATTATGCAACAGCCTGAGCCTCAGTCAGCTCAGCAGTAGTAGTAGTACATACTACGTTAAGTAAATAAGGCAAGTATTTAATTGTACCCCTTATTGATTTGCTCTTTCAGTAAGTTAATAATTAGTTTACCTATGGCAAGTAGGCACTAGGCATTGAGGCAATAGGCATGGCAATGGCAATTATGGCATTGGCAAAATGTACGACGTTTTGGTAACTAAGCAGTTAGTCTAATTCTCACCATAGGTCTCCTTCTCTGTCTCCCACAAAATGAAAATGAGCCCGCCGTGTAGCTGTATACTGCCGTGTATACTCGGAGTCGGAATCGTCATCACATTCACCATCATCAATCTCAGGCAACACACTCCTGCTTTGCTTCTACTGCGTAACTTCGGCACTTCCAGAGACCGCCCATGGAGCGCCCATGTTGCTTTATTGGGTGACGTCAGTGACATCAAAACGCTGTACCGCGCACTTTCTGTTACTTGTCCTGGAGGCTGGTCACGTGGGTAACGTTAATCGATTATCGCGTCTCAGCGTCTCTCTCTTTCTCTTTCTCTTTCTTTCTTTCTCTTTCTTTCTTTCTCTTTCTTTCTTTCTCTTTCTTTCTTTCTTTCTTTCTTTCTTTCTTTCTCTCTTTCTCTCTTTCTCTCTTTCTCTCTCTCTTTCTCTCTTTCTCTCTCTCTCTCTTTCTCTCTCTCTCTTTCTCTCTCTCTTTCTCTCTCTCTTTCTCTCTCTCTTTCTCTCTCTCTCTTTCTTTCTCTCTCTCTCTTTCTTTCTCTCTCTCTCTTTCTTTCTCTCTCTCTCTTTCTTTCTCTCTCTCTCTCTCTCTCTCTCTCTCTCTCTCTCTCTCTCTCTTTCTCTTTCTCTTTCTCTTTCTCTCTCTCTCTTTCTCTCTCTCTGTTTGAAACATCCATCCATTAGGAAAGTATGCTCAATTCACACTTCCATTGTTATGTGCTCATTTGGAGATTCTTTCTCAAGCAAATGGCTAATATGACTACAGGTTGCTGCATATGGCCATTTTCAGCACCTGATTTATTTGTTTGAAAGTACAACACAAAAAATGCTCTGTATGGCCATGGGTTGCGGCATACGGCTATTTTTGGCACCGTATTTTTTCATGTAAAAGTGTAGCATAAAAAGAACTGTGCAAAACCAGATCTTCGTGTGTTGCACTTCCACACAAATAAATCTGGTGCCAGAAAGAGCTGTATTCTGCTATCTGTGGCCATATTCGGCATTCGTTTGAGAAACATATCTCTGAATTCACGTCTAGTGCTCATACAGTTTCAGTAACACTTAATCCTGTTATCTTACTTGCTTATATTGGCTTAAATTATGCTAGCGTATACTCAGTGTGGTGCTATTTAAAAAGGCAATATCTGTTAGCTATTTCTCCTTATATTTAAATATTAAGGTCTTTAAAAATTTTAATATAATAAATACATTGCTGCTGAGTGGTGCAGCTATAGATTCACTGCAACACACCATTCATTTCAGGTGCTTGTAACTTTCAGTTGGATAAACAAATTATTTAGCAGTGACTAAAGGTATTTAAAGGACCACTCAATGCAGTAGAATAACATAATGAAAGGGAGAGTACACTGTAAAATTGTTTCTATATTAATGTATTTTCAATGACTTGTTATACCAGCTGCAGAGTATAAAATTTATGAGAAATTGCATTTTCAGGTTTATTTGTGTACATAAATTAGCTGGTTTTGTGCTTTTAAACCACTGCCTATTACAATGGGTTGAGTTTCAGGTAATATCAGATCTCATTATGTTATCCCTTTGTGTACACACACTTACTTCCAAATCTTATGTTTGGCTGGAAAACCAAAGCTCAAGTACTTAGAGAGAACAATGGAAAATTATAATTTTATTATTTAACTATCCTGCACCCCAATGAGTGTGTAATCTATCTTCTGGCTTTGTTTACTTAGGCTATTCAATAGAATATACTCCAGTATTGAAACTTTCAGTATAGGCTGGGATACCACAGGCTAAATCAGCTATTTCAAATGTCAAAATAGATGTAAAGGAGCTACCTGTAAACAATTTTAAACACTCCAGCAGGTAAAATAAATAATTGGGAACAATTTAAAGGGGATACAAATTTTGGGTGAACTGTCCCTTTAACAAGTGCATAATAAAAAGACTATGCAATAGCACTTACTCTGAATTTCAAATAAGCATTAGATTTCCCCCCGTATCATATGACAGACATCAGCGAATCACAAACTAGTATACGTATACCGTGTGAGCTTGTGCACATGCTGAGTAGGAACTTGTTCCCCAGAAAGTGTAAATATAAAAAGACTCTGCAAAATGTGATAATGGAAGTAAAGTGCCTTAAAACTGCTGCTCTATCTGAATCATAAAAGTTTATTGTGACTTGAGTGTCCCTTTAACATTTTAAAGGGATCTGAAACCTATTTTTTTCATGATTCAGATAGAGCATGCAACTTTCTAATTTACTTCTATTATCATTTTTTCTTTATTTTCTAGGTATATTTATTTGAAAAGCAGGAATATAAGCTTAGGAGCCGGCCCATTTTTGGTTCAGCACCTCAGTAGTGCTTGCTGATTGGTGGCTGAATGTAGCATCAAACCAGTTGGAGGCTCAGCAGTTAAATGGAGCAAGTGCAATCTTTTTCAGCAATGGGTCCCCATTCAGCTACCCAGCAATGAAACGCATCTTATACAGTTATACTGAAGCATCTGTTCCATTGCAGCTACTGATGCTGAAAGCCATGGCGTGAGTCTTCTGCAACACCAGGTCCTCATGCAGCTACTGATGCTGAAAGCCATGGCGTGAGTCTTCTGCAACACCAGGTCCTCATGCAGGTACTGATGCTGAAAGCCATGGCGTGAGTCTTCTGCAACACCAGGTCCTCATGCAGGTACTGATGCTGAAAGCCATGGCGTGAGTCTTCTGCAACACCAGGTCCTCATGCAGGTACTGATGCTGAAAGCCATGGCGTGAGTCTTCTGCAACACCAGGTCCTCATGCAGGTACTGATGCTGAAAGCCATGGCGTGAGTCTTCTGCAACACCAGGTCCTCATGCAGGTACTGATGCTGAAAGCCATGGCGTGAGTCTTCTGCAACACCAGGTCCTCATGCAGGTACTGATGCTGAAAGCCATGGCGTGAGTCTTCTGCAACACCAGGTCCTCATGCAGGTACTGATGCTGAAAGCCATGGCGTGAGTCTTCTGCAACACCAGGTCCTCATGCAGCTACTGATGCTGAAAGCCATGGCGTGAGTCTTCTGCAACACCAGGTCCTCATGCAGGTACTGATGCTGTGGAACCCGGTAAATAAATATAGTGTGTGGTATGTTTGTCAGCACTGTGTGCCCGTTCAGCTATTGACACTAAGGAAATATATGGAACTCATGTTATCTATAGCTCTGGTCTCCTTTGCGCTGCAAGGATCTGAAGAGAAGAATTAACTGTGCTGCTTCTCAAGCATTGTAGACAATGGCCTCTTTTGGAGAATTAGCTGTGAAAAACTACATTACCTAGCATGCCCCATGTGTGGAAGAATAGCAAACGCTGCAAGCCACCATATATGCTGGTAAAGGGCAATATACCAGAATATTTGTTTTTTGTTGTTGTTTTTTTTTCTCATTAGCTTTCTTTGCTCATCGAAACTATCACTCAAGGACATGTCTCTTTAAATGGGCTGAGCCTGCTGTAAGAGCAGACCTGCTCATATTTTCTCTGTATATACAAAGGACAATTGAGATTTAAAAGGGATACGAACCCCAAATTGGATGGGTAGGTTTAATCTGTCAGATGCAAAAATCTCACTCCCACCCCTGTTGTAAGGTTGATTTGTGTTGCTGAATCATATTTACATAGCTTTTCTATAGAATACTGCAGTATTTATATTTCCAGTATTCATGGCAAAAAGTGTCTATTTCAAATGACAAAATAAATATAAAGGAGACACCTGCATACAATTTGATATACCACAACAGGTAACAGAGTATTGCGAATCTACTGTTACTACTTTTACTACTGGGAGATAGCTGCTGATTGGTGACTGTCCATATAAGCCTCTTGTGATTGGCACACCTGATGTTGTCAGCTAGTTCCCAGTACTTCATTCCTGCTCCTTCATCAAAGGATACCGAGACAATGAAGCAGATTTGATAATAGAAGTAAATTGAAAAAGTTGTTTAAAATTGGATGTTCTATCTGCATTTTGAAAGAACAATTTGTGGTTTTATGTCCCTATAATTTTCTATTGCTGTTTCTAAATATTGGTATCAATGTATAGAAAGATAAGATAAGGAGGATTTTGTGTACATAACGAGAAATAAGCTGTCTTCTCTTCCTGCAAGCTCATCCCATATGATTGGGTTGTGGTTTCAATTTGCAAAGACTGTTATTTCGTATCCAAAAATAAACATAAAGTAGCAATTTCTCATACATTTTAAATTCTGCAGCAGGTGTAACAAATCATTACAAACACACTAAGGGTGAACTAGTTTTACAGTATACTGTCCTTTTGTAAAGGGAATTGTTTCTGTCCTGTATGTTAACTGATAAATGTAACCCCTTAATGACCAAGGGTTTTCCCAGTTTCCATGCTTAAAGGACACAGACAATTTTGGGATTTTGCTTATTAGTGGTTTCACCTTAATTAGAGTTTTCTAGTAGAGATGTGCATTTGTCAGTTTTTTTCACTGCCAAAATCAGAAGTAGGAGGCTGATTTCAGTATTTGGCTCTTTTCGGAGCTGTAAATCCTCTTGTGCAAGTGAAACACTAAGATCTGTGCAAATCCAGATGTTAGTGTGTTTCACTTGCACAAGAGGATATACAGCTCCGAAAAGAGCCAAATACTGAAATCAGCCTCCTACTTCTGATTTTGGCAGTGAACAAAACTGACAAATGCACATCTCTACTTTTTAGTGATACCCTAAAGGCTACGTAATATAACAATAAATAGGAATTTAGTTCTGAAAAATGAATGATTTTTTATTATTATTATTTTTTTGCAGTTTTCTTTATGACCAGTGTAGCTAAAGAAAAATACCTCCAAATAGATTCATTATGTTGTCCTGATTTTAGGAAAACCCCATACATCTGTTTCCATGTAATTTATAGCAAATATAGGCCAAACACTACAAAGATAGACTTATTGGTTTAATGCTAAAATGATCTATGCTTGGACTGTAAGCTAAAAAGCGGTCACCCAATCCAAAACTGCTACACAAAAGTATTTATTTGTAGAACTTAGACACCCCAGGGTTTATCACCAAGCCCAGAACATCAGCCCCGTTTAGCTGTTAACAATTAGAGATCTGAAACTCCAACATTTTCTTTCTTGATAGTGTACCAGTGTTAATTTTGTCGACTAAATCTAGACTAAAATGACAATAAAACTAAAGAAATTCTGATGAGTAAAATACGACTAAAACTAAAATGGCATTTTAGTCAACAGACTATGATTAAAACTAAATCAAAATTACATTTTAGTCAACAGACTATGACTAAAACTAAATCAAAATTTGCTGTCAAAATTAACACTTTATGCAAGGTGTTATAATTAATTCATATCTAATTAATGCTCTTTTGTAAAAAAAAAAAAACAAAACAAAAAAACAAGGCTATCTTTATGTTTATTTACAAAACTTGCTTTTATTTAATTTTAAGATAGACATGTTATATACCACAACAGTTAAATCTGTATTGTATGTTCAAACCTTAATACCGTAAATAAAAATGGGTTAATAAAGAGTATGGGTTTACGTTATGCTGTGCCTGTGCTAGCTGCAGAAACTTTTTGTTGTGTTGAGTTACATGATACTCGTTTTAATTATTGACAGATAACTTTTATAGTTTTTATATTTGGTAATATGTGCAACATGATCCGATACAGCGGATCATGTCTGCCGCACATCGATAAAAGCCGATGGCATACGCTGTTGGCATTTATCATTGCACCAGCAGTTCTAGTGAACTGCTGGTGCAATACCACCCGCTGCAGATTCGTGGCCAATTGGCCGCTAGCAGGGGGTGTCAATCGGCCTGATCGTATTCGATCGAGCGGATTGCTGTCTGCCACCTCAGAGGTGGCGGACGAGTTAAGGAGCAGCGGTTTTAGGACCACTGCTTCTTAACTTCCGCTTCAGCCGGAACTGAAGCGGAGTGGGTCGGAGGCAGCATACGCTGTTTGTTAAATAGACTCCCTGGAGTATATAATGAGTTTGGAAATTATAGAGAAATGCTTAAATAATGCATTACACTTTAACTAAACCACTTAGATTTTAGTCGACTCAAATCTACTAGAGATTCAATCGACTAAAATCAGACTAAAACAATTCAGATGACTAAAATACGACTAAAACTAAAATGACATTTGAGTCAAAAGACTAAAACTAAGACTAAATCGAAATTTGCCATCAAAATTAACACTGTAGTGTACAATTTAAAAAAAAATTGGTATAGTTTGTTGAAAAGCAGGCATGTCGGCTCAGGAGCATGCATTTGTCTGGCACTCTATGACAGTAGTTTTGCAAGAATACTTTTAACAATGTAATATGTTTGCAAGATCACTAGGTGGCAGCACTGTGTCTTGGTGTAGTGCTCCAGGTAGGCTACCTATCTATTAAACAAAGAATAACAGAACAAAGCAAATGAAATAACAGAAATACATAGGGAACTTTTGTTTTTTTAAATAGTTTGCTCTGTTTGAATCATGAAAGAAATGTTTTTATTTTGTTTTATGCATGTATGTGCAAATCCAATCTTTGTGTGTTGCACTTTCACACTGATATAGCCGGCACAGAAATGAACGGAATGGCTCTGTCTGCAAACAAAGTCCAAATCCCCAAATTTACCTGTGTCCCTACTAAATGTTTGTCATGGCTCCTAGATTTCAAATAGTTTTGTTGAGCCCTGATATAAGCCCATTAACAGTTGTTTCGCTGACCAGAGGTTTGCCAAGACTGTTCACCAGTCAAGGATTTCAAGTCATGCTTGTTAAATAGATTGCATGGCTATCATTTGTTAGATGGGAACAGAACACCATAGTCTTGATTTTATGAGACTTTTTTCTCTTGTTAAGTGTGTTCAGTCCACGGGTCATCCATTACTTATGGGATATATTCTCCTTCCCAACAGGAAGTTGCAAGAGGATCACCCAAGCAGAGCTGCTACATAGCTCCTCCCCTCACATGTCATATCCAGTCATTCTCTTGCAAGTCTCAACAAAGGAGGTTGTGAGAGGAGATAGGAGTTTTTTACTTAATTATTCTTCAATCAAAAGTTTATTATTTTAAAATGGCACCGGAGTGTGCTGTTTTTTCTCTCAGGCAGTATTTAGAAGAAGAAAATCTGCCTGCGTTATCTATGATCTTAGCAGACGTAACTAAGATCCACTGGCTGTTCTCGCACATTCTGAGGAGTGGGGTAACTTCAGAAAAGAGAATAGCATGCGGGGTCCCCCGCAAATGAGGTATGTGCAGTATAATATTTTCTAGGAATGGAATTGACTAAGAAAACACTGCTGTTAACCATATGATGTAAGTACAGCCTTTAATGCAGTAGTAGCGACTGGTATCAGGCTGATAAATGTATGCGCAGTTGAGTTATTTTCTAGGGACTAGAATTTGACTGAGAAAATACTGTTAATACTGTAATAAATGTATGAGCCTTAACTGCAGTAGTAGCGACTGGTATCAGGCTGATAAATGTATGCGCAGTTGAGTTATTTTCTAGGGACTAGAATTTGACTGAGAAAATACTGTTAATACTGTAATAAATGTATGAGCCTTAACTGCAGTAGAAGCGACTGGTAGCAGGCTTAGTGATAACTTTGCATAACACTGGAAAAGTTGTTTTTAAAACGTTTACTGGCATGTTATTCGTTTTGTGAGGTACCTTGGTGATAAATCTTTCTCTTGTTAAGTGTATCCAGTCCACGGATCATCCATTACTTATGGAATATATTCTCCTTCCCAACAGGAAGTTGCAAGAGTCCACCCACAGCAAAGCTGCTATATAGCTCCTCCCCTAACTGCCATACTCAGTCATTCTCTTGCAAGCCTCAACGTAGATAGGTCGTGAGAGTCTGTGGTTTTTTATACTTAGTTTATTCTTCAATCAAAAGTTTGTTATTTTTAAATGGCACCGGAGTGTGCTGTTTATCTCAGGCAGTATTTGGAAGAAGAATCTGCCTGCGTTTTTCTATGATCTTAGCAGACGTAACTAAGATCCATTTGCTGTTCTCACACATTCTGAGGAGTGAGGTACTTCAGAGGGGGAATGGCGTGCAGGTTTTCCTGCAGATAAGGTATGTGCAGTAAAATATTTTTCTAGGAATGGAATTGACTAAGAAAATACTGCTGATACCGAAGTAATGTAAGTAAAGTCTTAAATGCAGCGATAGCGACTGGTATCAGGCTTATTAATAGAGATACATACTCTTATAAAAATGTGTTTTAAAACGTTTGCTGGCATGTTTAATCGTTTTTTAACGTACATTGGTGATAACACTGTAATGTTGCTATAGCCTTAAATGCAGTAAAAGCGACTGGTATCAGGCTTATTAATAGAGATACATACTCTTGTAAAAATGTGTTTTAAAACGTTTGCTGGCATGTTTAATCGTTTTTTAACATATGTTTGGTGATAAAACTTATTGGGGCCTAAGTTTTTTCCACATGGCTGGCTTAAATTTTGCATAGAAACAGTTAACTGAAGCTTCCCACTGTTGTAATATGAGTGGGAAGGGCCTAATTTAGCGCTTTTTTGCGCAGTTAAAATTACAAAATGAATCATCCAGATTCCCTCAGCAGTCCCATGAATACTACAGGACATTTCTAAAGGGCTAAAAAGACTTCCAAAATCGTTTATAGGGAAGGTAATCCACAGCTCTGCTGTGGCAGTTTGTTGTGTCTGTTTTTAAAAAAGTCTGTCGTTTTTTTTTATCTGTTTTTTGCATTAAGGGGTTAATCATCCATTTGCAAGTGGGTGCAATGCTCTGTTACCTTATTACATGTACTGTAAAAATTTTGTTTGTTTTACTGCCTTTTTTCACTGTTTTTCAAATTTTGACAAAATTTGTTTCTCTTAAAGGCACAGTAACGTTTTATATATTTGCTTGTTAACTTGATTTAAAGTGTTTTCCAAGCTTACTAGTCTCATTATTAGTCTGTTCTAACATGTCTGACATAGAGGAAGCTCTGTGTTCATTATGTTTTAAAGCCATGGTGGAACCCCATCTTAGAATGTGTACCAGATGTACTGATTTCATGTTACACAATAAAGATCATTTGTTGTCTTTAAAAACATTATCACCAGAGGATTCTGTCGTGGGGGTAGTTATGCCGACTAACTCTCCCCACGTGTCAGACCTTTTGACTCCCGCTTTAGGGACTCACGCTCAAATGGCGCCAAGTACATCAAGGGCACCCATAGCGTTTATTTTACCAGGGGATTCTGTCGAGGGAAAAGTTATGCCGACTAACTCTCCCCACGTGTCAGACCCTTCAACTCCCGCTTCAGGGACTCACGCTCAAATGGCGCCAAGTACATCAAGGGCGTCCATAGCGTTTATTTTACAAGACATGGCAAAGGTGGTGAATAATACTCTGGCAGCAGTATTAGTCAGACTACCTGAAATTAAAGGAAAGCAGATAGCTCTGGGGGTAGATACAGAGCATACAGACGCTTTAAGAACCATGTATGATACTACCTCACAATATGCTTAGTCTGTGGGTGATTTTTTTTTTTGACTCAGGGAAGATGATTTAACCTGATTCTGATATTTCTACATTTAAAATTTATGCTTGAGAACCTCCACTTGTTGCTCAGGGAGGCTTTGGCTGCCCTGAATGAATGTGTACAATCGCAGGGCCAGAGAAATTGTGTAGACTGGATAAATAATATGCAGTGCCGGTGTGTACTGATGTTTTTCCAATACCTAAAGAGGTTTATTAAATTTTTTTTAATAAGGAATGGGATAGACCAGGTGTGCCGTTCTCTTCCCCTCCTATTTTTTAGAAGAATGTTTTCTAATAGTTACGACCACACGGGACTTCTGGTAGACAGTTCCTAAGGTGAAGAGAAGAGTTTCTACTCTAGCTAGGCGTACCACTACCTCTGGCGAGGACAGTTGTGCTTTTTAGATCCAATGGATAAAAAATGTTTATTCAACAGGGTTTTATCCTGCAGCCCCTTGCATACATTGCTTCTGTCACTGCTGCTGCGGCGTTCTGGGTTGAGTCTCTTGATGAGGCTTTACAGTTAGCGACTCCATTGGATGAATATATTTGACAAGCTTATGCTAGCCAATTCCTTTGTTTTCTGATGCCTTGTTCATTTGACTAGACTAACGGCTAAGAATTCTGTTTTTTACTATACTGGCGCGCAGAGCGCTATGGCTTATATCATGGTCAGCTGTCGTGACTTTAATAAATAAGCTACTTAACTTCCCTTCAAGGGGCAGACCCTATTCGGGCCTGGTTTGAAGGAGATTATTGCTTATATCACTGGAGGAAAAGGTCATGCCCTTCCTCAGGATAGGTCCAAATCAAGGGCCAAGAAAGGTCTAATTTCCGTGCCTTTTAAAACTTCAGGGCAGGTGTGGCATCCACTTCCTCTAAGGCAAAACAAGAGGGAATTTTTGCTCAGTCCAAGGCGGTCTGGAGACAATCGGACCTGGAACAAAGATAAGCAGGCCAAGGAGCCTGCTGCTGCCTCTAAGGCAGCATGAAGGAACAGACCCCTATATAGGGGCAGATTTTCATTCTTCGCCCAGGCGTGGGCAAGAGATGCCCAGGATCCCTAGGCATTGGAATTTATATCCCAGAGATATCTTCTGGATTTTCAAAGATTCCCCCCCAAAAAAGGGGAGATTTCGCCTTTCCAATTATCTGCAAACCAAATAAAGAAGGAGGCATTCTTACATTGTGTACGAGATCCATCCAGTTCCAAGAGAGGAACAGGGACAGAGTTTTTACTCAAATCTGTTTGTGGTTCCCAAGGAGAGGGAACCTTCAGACCTATTTTGGATCTAAAGATCTTAAACAAATTCCTCAGAATTCCGTCTTTTAAGATGGAAACTATTCGTACCATCTTAACTATGATCCAGGAGAGTCAATAGAGGACTACAATGGATTTGAAGGATGTTTATCCTCACATTGTGATGCATAAAGATCACCATCGTTTTTCAGGTTTGCCTTTCTAGACAGGCATTACCAGTTTGTAGCTCTTTCCGTTGGGATATCTACAGCCCCAAGAATCTTTATGGAGGTTCTGTGGTCACTTTGGCAGTCCTTAGGCCGCGGGGCATAGAAGTGGCCCCTTATTTAGACGACATCCTGATACAGGCGTCAAACATCCAAATTCCCAAGTCTCATACGGACGTAGTACTGGCATTTCTGAGATCACATGGGTGGAAAGTGAACAAGGAAAGAGTTCTCTATCCCCAATCTCAAGGGTTTCCCTCTTAGGGACTCTCATAGATTCTGTAGAAATGAAAATTTACCTGACTGAGTCCAGGTTGTCAAAGTTTCTAAATTTCTGCCGTGTTTTTCATTCCATCCGCGCCCTTCGGTGGCTCAGTACATGAATGAAATCGGCTTAATGGTAGCGGCAAGGGACATAGTACCGTTTGCACGTCTACATTTCAGACCGCTGCAACTATGCATGCTCAGTCAGAGGAACGGGGATTACACAGGTTTGTCCCCCTGTTAAACCTGGACCAAGAGACCAGAGATTCTCTGGTGACTATATCGGGTCCATCTGTCCAAGGGTATGACCTTCCGCAGGTCAGATGGGACAATTGTTACAATAGATGCCAGCCTTTTAGGTTGGGATGCAGTCTGGAACTCCCTGAAGGCTCAGGGATAGTGGACTTAGGAGGAGACCCTCCTTCTAATAAATATTCTGGAACTGGGAGTGATATTCCATGCTCTTCAGACTTGGCCTCAGTTAGCAACTCTGAGGTACATCATATTCAGTCGGACAATATACACGACTGTGGTTTACATCAGCCATCAAGGGGGAACAGAAGTTCCCTAGCGATGTTAGAAGTCTTACAATAATTCACTGGACAGAGACTCACTCTTGTCTATCAGCTATCCATATCCCAGGTGTTGAGAACTGGGAGGTGGTTTTTCTAAGTCGTCAGACTTTTCTTCCGGGGGAGTGGGATTTCCTCCGGAGGTCAAGACCAAGCAGGAGAGGGCTTTGGTGTTTTTGTCAGCACCTGCGTAGCCACGCAGGACCTGGTATGCAGATCTGGTGGACATGTCATCCTTTCCATCACGGTCTCTTCTTCTGAGACAGGTCCCTCTACCTCAGGGTCCTTTCAACCATCTAAATAGAATCAATCTGAGATGGACTGCCTGGAGACTGAACGCTTGATGTCATCAAAGCATGGCTTCTCCGAGTCAGTCATTGATACCTTAATACAGACATGAAAGCCTGTCTCTAGGAAAATTGAACATAGATATGGTGTAAATATCTGATTGTTATGAATCCAAGGGTTACTCATGGAGTAAAGTCTGGATTCCCAGGATATTATCTTTTCTCCAAGATGTTTTGGAGAAAAGGGTTGTCAGCTAATTCCTTAAAAGGGACAGATTTTTACTCCAAGCCTGTGTTTAAAACTGTTGCTCCACCATGGAGCTTAAACCTGGTTCTTAAGGTTCTTCAAGAAGTTCCGTTTGAACCTTTTTTGTTTATAGATATCAATCTTTTTCTTGGAAAGTTCCTTTTGGGTAGCTATTTCCTCGACTCGTAGAGTCTCCAAGTTATCTGTGTTACAATGTGATTCTCCTTATCTGGTCCTTCGTACGGATAAGGTAGTCCTGCGTACCAACCTGGGTTTTTTCCTAAGGTGGTATCTAACAAGAACATCACTCAAGAGATAGTTGTTCCATGCTTGTATCCTAATCCTTCCTCAAAGAAGGAACGTCTATTACACAATATTGGACGTGGTTTGTGCTTTAAAGTTTTACTTACAAGCTACTACAGTTTTCATCAAACGTTCACCTTGTTTGTTGTCTATTCTGGACAGAGGAGAGGTCAAAAGACTTCGGCAGCCTCTCTGTCTTTTTGGTTAAAAATCATAATTCATTTAGCTTATGAGACTGCTGGACAGCAGCCTCCTGAAGGGATTACAGCTCATTCTACTAGAGCTGTGGTTTTCACTTGGGCCTTTTTTAAATGTGGCTTCTGTTGAACAGATTTACAAGACGGAGTCTTGGTCTGCGCTTCATACTTTTTTCAAATTTAACAAATTTGATACCTTGCTTCTTCGGAGGCTATTTTTGGGAGAAAGGGTTTCTTACAGGCAGTGGTAACTTCCGTTTAAGTACCTGCCTTGTCCCTCCCATCATCCGTGTACTTTAGCTTTGGTATTGGTATTCCATAAGTAATGGATGATCCGTGGACTGGATACACTTAACAAGAGAAAACATAATTTATGCTTACCTGATAAATTTATTTCTCTTGTAGTATATCCAGTCCACGGCCCGCCCTGTCACTTTAAGGCAGGTAATTTTTTCATTTGAACTACAGTCACCACTGCACCCTATGGTTTTTCCTTTCTCTGCATGTTTTCGGTCGAATGACTGAGTATGGCAGTTAGGGGAGGAGCTATATAGCAGCTTTGCTGTGGGTGGACTCTTGCAACTTCCTGTTGGGAAGGAGAATATATTCCATAAGTAATGGATGATCCGTGGACTGGATACACTACAAGAGAAATAAATTTATCAGGTAAGCATAAATTATGTTTTTTGGGCACGATTTTTTTCCATATGGCTAACGTTGATTTCTGAATAGAAATCGTTGTAACAGGTCTCCCACTGTTGTAATATGAGTGGGAGGGACCTTTTTTTAGCGCCTTGTTGCGCAGTTAAAATTCTAGCACAGTCTTCCTGCTTCTTCCTCCTTGATCCGGGACGTCTCCAGAGAGCTCAGTGGTCTTCAAAATTCATTTTTGAGGGAGGTAATCAGTCACAGCAGACCTGTGACAGTGTGTTTGACTGTGATAAAAGCGTTAAATCTGAAATTGATTATCCGTTTTTTGGGTATTGAGGGGTTAATCATCCGTTTGCTAGTGGGTGCAATCCTCTGCTAAATTCGTACATTTTCTGTTAAATTTGTTGGCTATAACTGAATTAGTTCATTGTTATTTCAACTGTGACAGTTTTTTTTGTGTTTTTAAAAGCGCTGAAGCGTTTTTTTCTTTTGCTTGTAAATTTATTGAAAGTTTTTTTCCAAGCTTGCTAGCCTTCATTGCTAGTCTGTTTAAACATGTCTGATACAGATGAATCTACTTGTTCATTATGTTTAAAAGCCAATGTGGAGCCCAATAGAAATATGTGTACCAATTGTATTGATGTTACTTTAAATAAAAGTCAGTCTTTACCGGTAAAGAAATTATCACCAGACAACGAGGGGGAAGTTATGCCGCCTAACTCTCCTCACGTGTCAGTACCTTCGCCTCCCGCTCAGGAGGTGCGTGAGATTGTGGCGCCAAGTACATCAAGGCCCTTACAAATCACTTTGCATGATATGGCTAATGTTATGAAAGAAGTATTATCTAATTTGCCTGAGTTAAGAGGCAAGCGCGATAGCTCTGGGTTAAGGACAGAGCGCACCGATGATACGAGAGCCATGTCCGATACTGCGTCACAATTTGCAGAACATGAGGACGGAGAGCTTCATTCTGTGGGTGACGGATCTGATCCGGGGAGACCGGATTCAGAAATTTCAAATTTTAAATTTAAGCTTGAGAACCTCCGTGTATTGCTAGGGGAGGTGTTAGCGGCTCTGAATGATTGCGACACGGTTGCAATCCCAGAGAAATTATGTAGGCTGGATAAATACTATGCGGTGCCGGTGTGTACTGACGTTTTTCCTATACCTAAAAGGCTTACAGAGATTATTAGCAAGGAGTGGGATAGACCCGGTGTGCCCTTTTCCCCTCCTCCGATATTTAGAAAAATGTTTCCAATAGACGCCACCACACGAGACTTATGGCAGACGGTCCCTAAGGTGGAGGGAGCAGTTTCTACTTTAGCCAAGCGTACCACTATCCCGGTGGAGGATAGCTGTGCTTTCTCAGATCCAATGGATAAAAAATTAGAAGGTTACCTTAAGAAAATGTTTGTTCAACAAGGTTTTATATTACAGCCCCTTGCATGCATTGCGCCCGTCACTGCTGCAGCGGCATTCTGGTTTGAGTCTCTGGAAGAGGCTATTCGCACAGCACCATTGGATGAGATTATGAGCAAGCTTAGAGCCCTTAAGCTAGCTAATGCATTTATTTCGGATGCCGTTGTGCATTTAACCAAACTAACGGCTAAGAACTCCAGATTCGCCATCCAGGCGCGCAGAGCGCTATGGCTTAAATCCTGGTCAGCAGATGTCACTTCTAAATCTAAATTGCTTAATATTCCTTTCAAAGGGCAAACCTTATTCGGGCCCGGCTTGAAAGAAATTATTGCTGACATTACTGGCGGTAAGGGTCACACCCTTCCTCAGGACAGGGCCAAATCAAAGGCCAAACAGTCTAATTTTCGTGCCTTTCGTAATTTCAAGGCAGGAGCAGCATCAACTTCCTCCGCTCCAAAACAGGAAGGGACTGCTAATCATTACAGACAGGGTTGGAAAGGCAACCAGTCCTGGAACAAGAGCAAGCAGGCCAGAAAACCTACTTCTGCCCCTAAGACAGCATGAAGAAAGGGCCCCCTATCCGGAAACGGATCTAGTGGGGGGCAGATTTTCTCTCTTCGCCCAGGCTTGGGCAAGAGATGTCCAGGATCCCTGGGCGTTGGAGATCATATCTCAGGGATACCTTCTGGACTTCAAAACTTCTCCTCCACAAGGGAGATTTCATCTGTCAAGGTTATCAACAAACCTAATAAAGAAAGAGGCATTTCTACGATGTGTATAAGACCTCTTAGTAATGGGAGTGATCCACCCGGTTCCGCGGACGGAACAAGGGCAGGGTTTTTACTCAAATCTGTGGTTCCCAAAAAAGAGGGAACCTTCAGGCCAATCTTGGACCTGAAGATCTTAAACAAATTCCTAAGGGTTCCATCGTTCAAAATGGAAACTATTCAAACCATCCTACCCATGATCCAAGAGGGTCAGTATATGACCACAGTGGACTTAAAAGATGCCTACCTTCACATACCGATTCACAAAGATCATTATCGGTACCTAAGGTTTGCCTTTCTAGACGGGCATTACCAGTTTGTAGCTCTTCCCTTCGGGTTGGCTACGGCCCCGAAAATTTTTACAAAGGTTCTGGGCTCGCTTCTGGCGGTACTGAGACCGCGAGGCATAGCGGTGGCTCCGTACCTAGACAATATTCTGATACAAGCGTCAAGTTTTCAAAATGCAAAGTCTCATACAGAGATAGTTCTAGCATTTCTGTGGTTGCATGGGTGGAAGGTGAACATGGAAAAGAGTTCTCTGTTACCACTCACAAGGGTTCCCTTTCTAGGGACTCTTATAGATTCTGTAGAGATGAAGATTTACCTGACGGAGTCCAGGTTATCAAAAATCCTAAATGCTTGCCGTGTCCTTCATTCCATTCCAAGCCCATCAGTAGCTCAGTGCATGGAAGTAATCGGCTTAATGGTCGCGGCAATGGACATTTGCGCGCCTGCATCTCAGACCGCTGCAACTATGCATGCTAAGTCAGTGGAATGGGGATTACTTAGATCTGTCCCCTTTACTAAATCTGGACCAGGAGGCCAGAGATTCTCTTCTCTGGTGGTTGTCGCGGGTTCATCTGTCCAAAGGAATGACTTTTCGCAGACCAGATTGGACGAGTGTAACAACAGATGCCAGCCTACTAGGCTGGGGTGCAGTCTGGAACTCCCTGAAGGCTCAGGGATCGTGGACTCAGGAGGAGAAACTCCTCCCAATAAACATTCTGGAATTAAGAGCAATATTCAATGCTCTTCTAGCTTGGCCTCAGTTAGCAACACTGAGGTTCATTAGATTTCAGTCGGACAACATCACGACTGTGGCTTACATCAATCATCAAGGGGGAACCAGGAGTTCCCTAGCGATGTTGGAAGTCTCGAAGATAATTCGCTGGGCAGAGTCTCACTCTTGTCACCTGTCAGCGATCTACATCCCAGGTATTCGCTCAACTGATTCTTCGTTGGGGCGAACCGGAGCTGGATCTCATGGCATCTCGCCAGAACGCCAAGCTTCCTTATTACGGATTCAGGTCCAGGGACCCGGGAGCGGTGCTGGTAGATGCACTAGCAGCCCCTTGGGTTTTCAACATGGCTTATGTGTTTCCACCATTTCCGTTGCTACCTCGACTGATTGCCAGGATCAAACAGGAGAGAGCATCGGTGATCCTGATAGCGCCTGCATGGCCATGCAGGACCTGGTATGCAGACCTAGTGGACATGTCGTCCTGTCCGCCATGGTCTCTGCCTCTGAGGCAGGACATTCTAATTCAGGGTCCTTTCATCCATCCAAGCCTAATTTCTCTGAGGCTGACTGCATGGAGATTGAACGCTTGATTCTATCAAAGCGTGGTTTTTCTGAGTCAGTTATTGATACATTAATACAGGCTCGGAAACCTGTTACCAGAAAAATTTACCATAAGATATGGCGTAAATATTTATATTGGTGTGAATCCAAGAGTTACTCATGGAGTAAGGTTAGGATTCCTAGGATATTGGCTTTTCTACAAGAAGGTTTAGAAAAGGGTTTATACGCTAGTTCATTAAAAGGACAGATTTCTGCTCTGTCTATTCTTTTACACAAACGTCTGGCGGAGAATCCAGACGTCCAGGCTTTTTGTCGGGCTTTGGCTAGGATTAAGCCTGTGTTTAAAACTGTTGCTCCTCCGTGGAGCTTAAACTTGGTTCTTAAAGTTCTTCAGGGTGTTACGTTTGAACCCCTTCATTCCATTGATATTAAGCTTTTATCTTGGAAAGTTCTGTTTTTGATGGCTATTTCCTCGGCTCGAAGAGTCTCTGAGCTATCTGCCTTACATTGCGATTCTCCTTATCTGATTTTTCATTCAGACAAGGTAGTTCTGCGTACTAAACCTGGGTTTTTACCTAAGGTTGTTTCTAACAGGAATATCAATCAAGAGATTGTTGTTCCATCATTATGTCCTAATCCTTCTTCAAAGAAGGAACGTCTTTTGCATAATCTGGACGTAGTCCGTGGCCTGAAGTTCTACTTACAGGCAACTAAAGATTTTCGGCAAACTTCTTCTCTGTTTGTCGTTTATTCTGGACAGAGGAGAGGTCAAAAGGCTTCGGCCACCTCTCTCTCTTTTTGGCTTCGTAGCATAATACGTTTAGCCTATGAGACTGCTGGAGAGCAGCCTCCTGAAAGAATTACAGCTCATTCCACTAGAGCTGTGGCTTCCACCTGGGCCTTTAAGAATGAGGCCTCTGTTGAGCAGATTTGCAAGGCTGCAACTTGGTCTTCACTTCATACCTTTTCAAAATTTTACAAATTTGACACTTTTGCTTCTTCGGAGGCTGTTTTTGGGAGAAAGGTTCTACAGGCAGTGGTTCCTTCTGTTTAATGTTCCTGCCTTGTCCCTCCCATCATCCGTGTACTTTAGCTTTGGTATTGGTATCCTATAAGTAATGGATGACCCGTGGACTGAACACACTTAACAAGAGAAAACATAATTTATGCTTACCTGATAAATTTATTTCTCTTGTAGTGTGTTCAGTCCACGGCCCGCCCTGTCTTTTTGAGGCAGTTCTAAATTTTAATTAAAGCTCCAGTCACCACTGCACCCTATAGTTTCTCCTTTCTCGTCTTGTTTCGGTCGAATGACTGGATATGACATGTGAGGGGAGGAGCTATATAGCAGCTCTGCTTGGGTGATCCTCTTGCAACTTCCTGTTGGGAAGGAGAATATATCCCATAAGTAATGGATGACCCGTGGACTGAACACACTACAAGAGAAATAAATTTATCAGGTAAGCATAAATTATGTTTTTTTCAGCAGAATTCTGTAAACAGTTGCAAATAATTGTCAGTTTGTATCACAATGAGTGTTACCCCTGAATTGGTGGGTGGTTAAAAAAGCAAATGCCTCAGAGAAATTCATTTTTGGTAGCCTTGCTGGACTGTGACAGTTTTCAAGCGACACCATCTTGCAGTGCTAAAGGTATCTTCTTGGTTTCCTCCCCTTTAAGTACACACTCTGCAGACACAGGCATTTTCATCTGTTGCTACAGCATGTAGGTGAGATTAAAGTTACAGTATACTGTAAAATAGTTTTTCCCTTAATGTGTTTACAATTGCTTTTTTTACCAACTGCAGAGTAAAAAATGTATGAAAATGAGCTTTTTAAGGTTTATTTGTGTCGATTAAAGCTCTGATTTTTCTGTTTTGAAGCCACAACCTAATAAAATGGGTCGAGCTTGTAGGTATAATCAGATCTCATTACTGTATCACATTGTGTACATATACATGTTTTCTCCAACATTGGTGTGTCCGGTCCACGGCGTCATCCATAACTTGTGGGAATATTCTCTTCCCCAACAGGAAATGGCAAAGAGCACAGCAAAAGCTGTCCATATAGTCCCTCCTAGGCTCCGCCCACCCCAGTCATTCTCTTTGCCGTTGCACAGGCAGCATCTCCACGGAGATGGTGAAGAGTATGTGGTGTTTAGTTGTAGTTTTTTATTCTACTATCAAGAGTTTATTTTAAAATAGTGCTGGTATGTACTATTTACTCTGAAACAGAAAAAGATGAAGAGTTCTGTTTGTGAGAGGAATATGATTTTAGCAGCAGTAACTAAAATCGTTTGCCGTTTCCACATAGGACTTCAGTTGGGGGAAACAGTTAGCAGACTTTTCTGCTTAAGGTATGACTAGCCATATTTCTAACAAGACTGTGTAATGCTGGAAGGCTGTCATTTCCCCTCATGGGGACCGGTAAGCCATTTTCTTAGTCTCAAACTGAATAAAGGGCTTAATATGGGCTATAAAACTGGTAGACACTTTTATGGGCAAGATCGATTGCTTTATTTGGGCATTTTATACAGCTTGATGCTTGAAATTCACACTTATAAACTTTGGGGAACGTTTTTTTACGCCAGGCACTGGTTTAGACACCTTTCCAGTCAGGAAGGGCCTTCCCTGTAGTAGGCTGAGCCTCATTTTCGCGCCATTATTGCGCAGTTACTTTTGAGAGCAGGACATGCAGCTGCATGTGTGTGGGTCTGAAAGTAGTTGGAAAGGTTCCTAGAAGGCTTCATTTGGTATCGTATTCCCCCCTGGGTTTGGTAAAGTCGCAGCAAAGGCTGTAGCTGGGACTGTAGAGGGGTTAAATCTATAACCGGCTCCAGTTAACTCACTTTAAGGGTTAAAGGTCTGAAATTTGGGGTGCAATGCTTTGAATGCTTTATGACACTGTGGTGAAAATTTGGTAAATTTTGAACAATTCCTTCATAGTTTTTCACATATTCAGTAATAAAGTGTGCCCTGTTTAAAATTTAAAGAGACAGTAACGGTTTTGTTTTAAAACGGTTTTTGTACTTTATTGACAAGTTTAAGCCTGTTTAACATGTCTGTGCCTTCAGATAAGCTATATTCTGTATGTATGGAAGCCAATGTGTCTCCCCCTTCAAAATTGTGTGATAATTGTGCCATAGCGTCCAAACAAAGTAAGGACAGTACTGCCACAGATAGTAAAGTTGCCCAAGATGATTCATCAGATGAAGGGAGTAAACATAGTTCATCATCTCCTTCTGTGTCTACACCAGTTTTGCCCACGCAGGAGACCCCTAGTACTTCTAGCGCGCCAATGCTTATTACTATGCAACAATTGACGGCAGTAATGGATAACTCCATAGCAAATATTTTATCCAAAATGCCTGCATATCAGAGAAAGCGTGATTGCTCTGTTTTAAACACTGTAGAACAGGAGGGCGCTGATGATAATTGCTCTGTCATACCCTCACACCAATCTGAAGGGGCCATGAGGGAGGTTTTGTCAGATGGGGAAATTTCAGATTCAGGTAGAATTTCTCAACAGGCAGAACCTGATGTTGTGACATTTAAATTAGAGCATCTCCGCGCACTGCTTAAGGAGGTGTTATCTACTCTGGATGATTGTGACACCCTGGTCATTCCAGAAAAATTGTGCAAGATGGACAAGTTTCTAGAGGTTCCGGTGCACCCCGACGCTTTTCCTATACCCAAGCGGGTGGCGGACATAGTGAATAAGGAGTGGGAGAAGCCCGGCATACCTTTTGTTCCCCCTCCTATATTTAAGAAATTATTTCCTATGGTCGACCCCAGAAAGGACTTATGGCAGACAGTCCCTAAGGTCGAGGGGGCAGTTTCTACACTAGCCAAGCGCACTACTATTCCTATCGAGGATAATTGTGCTTTCAAAGATCCTATGGATAAAAAATTGGAGGGTTTGCTTAAAAAGATTTTTGTACAGCAAGGTTACCTCCTGCAACCTATTTCGTGCATTATTCCTGTCACTACAGCAGCGTGGTTCTGGTTCGAGGAACTAGAAAAGTCGCTCAATAGAGAGACTCCGTATGAGGAGGTTATGGACAGAGTTCACGCACTTAAGTTAGCTAACTTCTTTATTTTAGATGCCGCTTTGCAGTTAGCTAGATTAGCGGCGAAAAATTCTGGGTTTTATAATTGTGGCGCGCAGAGCGCTCTGGCTAAAGTCTTGGTCAGCGGATGTATCTTCCAAGACAAAATTGCTTAATATCCCCTTCAAGGGTAAAACTCTCTTTGGGCCAGAATTGAAAGAGATTATCTCAGACATCACTGGGGGTAAGGGCCACACCCTCCCACAAGATAGGCCTTTCAAAGCCAAGAATAAGTCTAATTTTCGTTCCTTTCGCAATTTCAGGAACGGACCGGCCTCCAACTCTGCAGCCCCTAGACAAGAGGGTAATGCTTCGCAAACCAAACCAGCTTGGAAACCGGTGCAAATCTGGAACAAGGGTAAGCAGGCCAAGAAGCCTGCTGCTGCTATCAAGACAGCATGAAGGAGTAGCGCCCGATCCGGGACCGGATCTAGTAGGGGGTAGACGCTCTCTCTTCGCTCAGGCTTGGGCAAGAGATGTTCAGGATCCCTGGGCACTAGAAATAGTTTCTCAGGGTTATCTTCTGGAATTCAAGGAACTACCCCCAAGGGGAAGGTTCCACATGTCTCACTTATCTTCAAACCAAATAAAGAGACAGGCATTCTTACATTGTGTAGAAGACCTGTTAAAAATGGGAGTGATACACCCAGTTCCAACCATGGAACAAGGAATGGGGTTTTACTCAAACCTGTTTGTAGTTCCCAAAAATGAGGGAACTTTCAGACCAATTCTGGATTTAAAGATCCTAAACAAATTTCTCAGAGTGCCATCGTTCAAAATGGAAACCATTCGTACGATTTTACATACAATCCAGGAGGGTCAATTTATGACTACCGTGGATCTAAAGGATGCGTATCTGCATATTCCTATCCACAAAGATCATCATCAGTTCCTAAGGTTCGCCTTTCTGGACAAACATTACCAGTTTGTGGCTCTCCCATTCGGGCTAGCCACTGCTCCAAGGATTTTCACAAAGGTACTCGGGTCCCTTCTAGCGGTTCTAAGACCAAGGGGCATTGCAGTGGCACCTTACTTGGACGACATTCTGATACAAGCGTCGTCTCTTTCAAAGGCTCACACAGACATCGTTCTGGCCTCTCTCAGATCTCACGGATGGAAAGTGAACATAGAAAAAAGTTCCCTGTCTCCGTCGACAAGAGTTCCTTTCTTGGGAACAATAATAGATTCTTTAGAAATAAAGATTTTCCTGACAGATGTCAGAAAGTCAAAACTTCTAAACGCTTGTCAAGTTCTTCTTTCTGTTCCACGTCCTTCCATAGCTCAGTGCATGGAAGTAGTAGGGTTGATGGTTGCAGCAATGGACATAGTTCCTTTTGCGCAAATTCATCTAAGACCATTACAACTGTGCATGCTGAAACAGTGGAATGGGGACTATACAGACTTGTCTCCAGTGATTCAAGTAGATCAGAAGACCAGAGACTCACTCCGTTGGTGGCTAACCCAGGACCACCTGTCCCAGGGAATGAGCTTCCGCAGACCAGAGTGGGTCATCGTCACGACTGACGCCAGTCTAGTGGGCTGGGGCGCGGTCTGGGACTCCCTGAAAGCTCAGGGTCTATGGTCTTGGGAAGAGTCTCTTCTCCCGATAAACATTCTGGAACTGAGAGCGATATTCAATGCTCTCAGGGCTTGGCCTCAACTAGCAAAGGCCAGATTCATAAGATTCCAATCAGACAACATGACGACTGTTGCTTTCATCAATCATCAGGGGGGAACAAGGAGTTCCCTGGCGATGAGAGAATTGACCAAAATCATAAAATGGGCGGAGGATCACTCCTGCCACCTATCTGCGATCCACATCCCAGGAGTGGAAAACTGGGAGGCGGATTATCTGAGTCGTCAGACATTCCATCCGGGGGAGTGGGAACTCCACCCGGAGATCTTTGCCCAGTTGACTCAATTATGGGGCATTCCAGACATGGATCTGATGGCGTCTCGTCAGAACTTCAAGGTTCCTTGCTACGGGTCCAGATCCAGGGATCCCAAGGCGACTCTAGTGGATGCATTAGTAGCGCCTTGGACCTTCAACCTAGCTTATGTGTTTCCACCGTTTCCTCTCATTCCCAGGCTGGTAGCCAGGATCAAGCAGGAGAGGGCCTCGGTGATCTTGATAGCTCCTGCGTGGCCACGCAGGACTTGGTATGCAGAACTGGTGAATATGTCATCGGCTCCACCATGGAAGCTACCTTTGAGACAGGATCTTCTAGTACAAGGTCCATTCGAACATCCAAATCTAGTTTCGCTTCAGCTAACGGCTTGGAAATTGAACGCTTGATTTTATCTAAGCGTGGGTTCTCGGAGTCTGTAATAGATACTCTGATACAAGCCAGAAAACCTGTAACTAGGAAGATTTACCATAAAATATGGAAAAGATATGTCTGTTGGTGTGAATCCAAGGGATTCTCATGGAGTAAGATCAAAATTCCTAGGATCCTTTCCTTTCTCCAAGAAGGTTTGGATAAGGGATTATCAGCGAGTTCTCTAAAGGGACAGATTTCTGCTTTATCTGTCTTATTACACAAACGACTGGCAGCTGTGCCTGATGTTCAAGCTTTTGTTCAGGCTTTGGTCAGGATCAAGCCTGTTTACAGGCCTTTGACTCCTCCTTGGAGTCTGAATTTAGTTCTTTCAGTTCTTCAAGGGGTTCCGTTTGAACCTCTACATTCCATAGATATCAAGATGTTATCTTGGAAAGTTCTGTTTTTGGTTGTTATTTCTTCTGCTAGAAGAGTTTCTGAGTTATCTGCTTTGCAGTGTAATCCGCCCTATCTGGTGTTCCATTCAGATAAGGTTATTTTGCGTACTAAACCTGGTTTTCTTCCAAAGGTTGTTTCCAACAAGAATATTAACCAGGAAATAGTTGTGCCTTCTTTGTGTCCGAATCCAGTTTCAAAGAAGGAACGTTTGTTACACAATTTAGATGTAGTTCGTGCTTTAAAGTTCTATTTAGAAGCAACAAAGGATTTCAGACAAACGTCTTCTCTGTTTGTCGTTTATTCTGGCAAGAGGAGAGGTCAAAAAGCTACTGCTACCTCTCTTTCCTTTTGGCTGAAAAGCATCATCCGATTGGCTTACGAGACTGCCGGACGGCAGCCTCCTGAACGCATCACAGCTCACTCTACTAGGACTGTGGCTTCCACATGGGCCTTCAAGAACGAGGCTTCTGTTGATCAGATATGTAAGGCAGCGACTTGGTCTTCCCTGCACACTTTTGCCAAATTCTACAAATTTGATACTTTTGCTTCTTCGGAGGCTATTTTTGGGAGAAAGGTTTTGCAAGCCGTGGTGCCTTCCGTTTAGGCAACCTGATTGGCTCCCTCCCTTCATCCGTGTCCTAAAGCTTTGGTATTGGTTCCCACAAGTTATGGATGACGCCGTGGACCGGACACACCAATGTTGGAGAAAACAGAATTTATGCTTACCTGATAAATTACTTTCTCCAACGATCTGTCCGGTCCACGGCCCGCCCTGGTTTTTTTAATCAGGTTTGATGAATTGCTTTCTTTAACTATAGTCACCACGGCACCCTATAGTTTCTCCTGTTTTTTTTTTTTTTTTTTTCTCCTGTCCGTCCGTCGGTCGAATGACTGGGGTGGGCGGAGCCTAGGAGGGACTATATGGACAGCTTTTGCTGTGCTCTTTGCCATTTCCTGTTGGGGAAGAGAATATTCCCACAAGTTATGGATGGCGCCGTGGACCGGACACACCGTTGGAGAAAGTAATTTATCAGGTAAGCATAAATTCTGTTTTTTTATCTTATATCTGTCCATAAAACGATCACCAGTACTTGGAGAGAACAATGGAAAATCAACATTGTATTACCTTATCTCTGCTATATCCCACTGGGAGTGTAATTTCTGCTGGCTGTGTTTACAAAGCTTATCTATAGCTTGGACATGCGGCCACAAACTTTCAGAATAGGTGGGGATACCACAGGCTAAATCAACTATTTTCAAATGCCAATATAAGGGTAAAGGAGCTACCTGTATACAATTTAATACACTCCAGCAGGTTAAGTGGATCATTGGGAACAAATTAAAGGGGGGGGGGATTTTTGAGTAAACTTTCCCTTTAAGACTGTTTGACAGTCAAAATCGGCTCTCCCGCAGACTTCTGTATGTGGTAAGACTTTCTCTGCCTGTCAAACAGCTCCAATTTTTCCTGCATGCTGAAGCAAGAGGTGCTAATGCCTTACATGCTTTGTTCCATGCTTGCCAGCCCCACCTCTGCCTCAAACCATTGACAACATGGCTTTGGCCCCAGGCAACACCCAAACTACACACACAGACCAACTATATAGTCTGACTGTGTCCCTGGTACCTGAAACTCCACACCTGGGTGCCTAGGCCTGCCCCATAGACCATTGAACAATGTGCTTGGAGGTATCTCAACTGATTTCCAAAATCTGTCTTTCTGTATGTACTCTATGTTCATATATAAAATTTCATGTCACCAAACACCCAATAAATATTAACAATCCTAAATTTGAACTGGCTTTTAGATTTCAGGGAATTTGAAAGATCTGCCCTATAAATCTTGGTGCAACATATGACTGGTTGCTTACATCATCTTGGGGATGTTTTAAGTTGCAGCTGCACACCTGATGAAGCAATTCACATTCCTTGATTTGGAAATATTTCTTGCTCCATCCCCCCCTAGGCAGAACACTGTGCGATCTCATCGCAGAATCTGTAGTGTGTCTACAGAAAGACTGGACGTGACCGTAAAAAAAACAAAAAAAAAATTGCCTGCACTTTAAATTTTTACTTGCAGGTGTCACTGTTTCATTCTATCTCATTGTAAATATTTACTACGTTCCTTTTTTCAATTTCTTCTCTCTTCCTGAACTCCAGTGCGGTACAGGGTAACAGTACATTGCAGAAAAGGCAAGTTAGGGCTTAAAGGGACATTATACACCCAAGTTTTCTGTGTGCTAAAGTTTTTAATCTATCATGTTATGCATGTAAGTGGACTGGTAAACCTATTGGAAGTGTGTGTATATTTATTTTATTAATTAATATGCAGTTTTTCATATTGCTCTCCCAACCCAAGCTGCTTGCTTAGAGTCGATCCTCAACCCTGACTTCACACACCCTTCTCTGTCTGCGCACCTTCATGCCTGTCATTGACATTCATTGCTATATTATCTAAAGCACTGTATAATAATATTTATGCTAAACATCTACACTGATGAAGGAATTGCATTTGAAAGACCAATTTATTTTTTATCCAGTTGTATAAAAGAAGATATTTTTTCTTTATTCCTGATTGGATTTCTATTTGCATGCTCTATATCTGTGATTTTAAGGTTGCGGGATAGATAACTGGTGCAGAACATATACATACAAGCCTGACATTTGTTTTGTTCAATGAAAGCAGTCCAGTCTGTCCACAGAGTCTGTCCACATTCAGCTGCAGTGTTTTGCCTCAATTTGGATTATTTGCTTGCCACAGGCTTACTGTGGATCGCTAGCCGGACCTGAAGCAACTCTACTTGTTTCAGTAGATGAAGACTATGCTTCACATTCTGGGGGCTCCTTGCACAGACCAGGTCTGGCTAGCGATCCACAGTAAACTTGTGTGGGCAGGCAAATAATTCAAATTAAGGCAAAACACTGTGACTGAACGCTGCTACGCTGTAGCGTGGCAAGGAGCCCACGATATAGTCTTCATCTAATCTGAGTTTATGTCATAGGCAGCTGCTGCATAGATCACACATTGCCGGTCTTCTTTATATGGAGCAGCTCCACAAACAGTGTTCTGTCTGGCACCGATAGACTGCTGTTTAAATGGAATGGAGGATGGACTGGGGTTACATACATATGAAGGGAAATACTTGGTCTGATTCAATCATTTATACATTCTGTTTGAGTTAATAAAGGTTGCACTGTTTGGACCTATATTTTTCTGTCCATTGCTGTCTTTTCTAATGACTATCTATATGTTGCTGGAGTGCAGTGTGGATTTGCATATGGCTTATGATTGGAGGGTGGGTGTTCTAACCTCAAGCACAGCTCAGCCCTTTTCTTGGGGAGTGCCAGCACCATCCAGAATATTTCAGGAGCAGGAAATAAAAAAGTAAAATGTACTAAATGCATTGTTTTTCAAAATTCCTATACATATCTCATTTAGTTAGGGCATATACTACTGGTATATTTATCCATGATTTTAGTCTACACTGGCCCTTTAAAAAATTAGTCTAGGAGCCAACCAATATACTTATGAGCCAGATTTAGTTTTTTAATAAATGTGTGTTAATATGTATATGTGAGTGTGTATGTATACATGTGTGTGTGTTAATGTGTGTTAGTGTGTGTGTTAATGTGTGTGTGGGCGTGTATATTTATGTGTATTTGTATGCATCTGTATGTGTGTGTGTATGTATAGAGAGAGAGAGACTCATTTATAAGTGCCATCCTTTAGGAAGCATATATTCTACATCAGCAGTATAAGCATGGAGCAGCAGCCCCTCCAAAATAAGCACATAGACCCCAGCAGTACAGTAGAGCAGGTTCCCAGGCAGAGTGACACTGTGGGAACGTACAGCAGACATCAGCGAGGCTGTACATGAACCTGTCCTCATGCACACTGAGTAAGGGCAAAGAACACAGCAACACTGGCTCCTCAAAGATTGCAGAAAATATTTCACAAAAAAAATCTCATTGCAGAAAATGAAAAAAAAGTTCTGCCTCTGGGCTCCAGCCTGACCTAGAGGGTCCGCGCTTTCACAGATCGATATGGGTACTTTCCCCAGTTTTCTTTCAGTGTATCCATTTTGCTTTGCATTGTTGAATCCTGGATGGGACATTAAAGTGATGGTAAACTCTCCCTTTTTTAAAATCGGATCAGGAATGTTAGGGAAGCTTTTGATTGAGTTCCATTCATCAGTTGTAATGAAGATCCGCTATAACTAACTTACTTTTTAATGTAGATATGAAATTCAAATACCCCGCACTCCACCCCCAATACAAAAGTACATTTTTCTGTGAGCTACCGGTTTGAATTGTTCTCCAATCAGTGCTTTAGCTAAAACAAAAGTGCCATATGGGGAGAGCACTGATTGGACAACAATTCAAACAATTAGCTCACAGAAAAATTGACTTTTGAAGTGAGGCGTGGAGCACGTAGTATTTGTATTTCATATCTATATTAAGAAGTAAGTTATAGTGCAACTTCATTACAACTGATTCATTTAACTCAATCTAAAATATCTCTAACATTACGGATCTGATTTTAAAGTGACAGTCTACAATAGAATTTTTATTGTTTTAAAAGATAGATAATCCCTTTATTACCCATTCCCCAGTTTTGCTTAACCAACACTGTTATATTAAAGGACCAGTCAACACAGTAGATTTGCATAATCAACAAATGCAAGATAACAAGACAATGCAATAGCACTTAGTCTGAACTTCAAATGAGTAGTAGATTTTTTCTTCTGACAATTTTAAAAGTTATTTCTTTTTCCACTCCCCCTGTACCATGTGACAGCCATCAGCCAATCACAAATGCATACACGTACCATGTGACAGCAGCAGAAATGCATACACACTTATTCTTGCACATGCTCAGTAGGAGCTGGTGACTCAAAAAGTGTAAATATAAAAAGACTGTGCACATTTTGTTAATGGAAGTAAATTGAAAAGTTGTTTAAAATGGCATGCTCTACCTGAATAATGAAAGTTTAATTTTGATTGAGTTTCCCTTTAATAGACTTTTTACCTCTGTGATTACCTTGTATCTAATAACCTTCTGACAGCCCCCTGATCACATGACTGTGACTATTTAGTATCTTTTGACTTGCATTTAGCATTGTGTTGTGCTAAATCTTAAATAATTTTCTGTGCCTGAACACAGTGTTATTTATATGGCCTACGTGAACTATCAAGTCTTTTGTTGTAAAAAACAAATTTAAAAATCATGTGATTAGAGGGAGCCCTCAAGGGCTTAGAAATTGGCATTTGAGCCTACCTAGGTGTAGATTCAACTGAGAATACCAAGAGAAAAAAGCTAATTTGATGATAAAAGTAAATTGGAAAGTTAATTAAAATTACATGTCCTATCTGAATACTGAAAGTTTAATTTTGATTAGACTGTCCCTTTAAAAAAAAGGAGAGTTTATCATCACTTTAACGCACAAAGAAAATTTCTGAGTGTTAGTGCATGTTATTTATTGTACATTTACTTGCATATAAGTGGGTTAAAAACCTACTTAAAGTGAGCTCTAGAGCAGCAGTGCACTACTAGGAGCTAGCTAAACACATCTAGTGAGCCAATCACAACAAGCAAAATGTGTACAGTGACCAATCAGCAGCTATATCCCAATAGTGCATTGCTACCCCTCAGCCTGCCTATGTATGCTTTTCAACAAAGGGAACTAAGGTGACATGTTAAATGGGATAAAAAAAAAGTATATTAAAAAGGTCTCTTAAAATTGCATGCTCTCTGTGTCTGAATCATGAAATGTTTTTCTTTTGACTTTTATGTCCCTTTAATTTTGAATAGAAAGATTTTTGTTTCAAAGTTGGAGATTCTCTGTGTATTCTAAAATGCTGGCTTCATTACTCTATCCAAATTCAAAGAATAGCATTGAGGTTCTGTTTTATACATTCTTAAAGGGACATTAAACCCTTAAATTGTCTTTCATGATTCAGATAGAAGACACAATTATAACCTATTTTACTATTGTAAAAAAATGTTTCCATTTTCTTGGTATCCTTAATTGAAAGAAAAGCAATAATGAGTTAGCTGAACACATTGGTAAGCCAATGATAAGAGGCATATGTGTGCAGCCACCAATCAGAAACTAACTCCCAGCTCCTGAGCCTACCTAGGTATGGTTTTCAACAAATGATAGTAAAAGAACAAAGCAAATCATATAATAGAAGTAAATTGGAAAGTTGTTTAAAATGACAAGCTCTATCTGAATCAAGGAAATATTTTTTTCTTTCATGTAATTGGCAAGAGTCAATGAGCTAGTGACGTATGGGATATACAATCCTACCAGGAGGGGCAAAGTTTCCCAAACCTCAAAATGCCTATAAATTCACCCCTCACCACACCCACAATTCAGTTTTACAAACTTTGCCTCCTATGGAGGTGGTGAAGTAAGTTTGTGCTAAGAATTCTACGTTGACATGCGCTTCTCAGCATTTTGAAGCCCGATTCCTCTGAGTACAGCGAATGTCAGAGGGACGTGAAGAGAGTATCACCTATTGAATGCAATGGTTTTCCTCACAGGGATCTATTTCATAGGTTCTCTGTTATCGGTCGTAGAGATTCATCTCCTACCTCCCTTTTCAGATTGACGATATACTCTCATATTCCATTACCTCTACTGATAACTGTTTCTGTACTAGTTTGGCTATCTGCTATATGTGGATGGGTGTCTTTGGGTAAGTATGTTTCTCTTGCAAGGTGTATCCAGTCCACGGATTCATCCTTTACTTGTGGGATATTCTCATTCCCTACAGGAAGTGGCAAAGAGAGCACACAGCAGAGCTGTCCATATAGCTCCCCCTCTAGCTCCACCCCCCAGTCATTCTCTTTGCCGGCTCTAAGCACTAGGGTCTCTCTACGGGAGGGTAAAGTGAATGTGGTGTTAGAATTGTAGTTTTATATCTTCAATCAAAAGTTTATTTTTAAATGGTACCGGTTTCTACTATTTACTCTCTAGCAGAAAAGTGATGAAGATTTCTGCTGAGAGGAAAATGATTTTAGCATGTTGTAACTAAAATCCACTGCTGTTCCCACACAGGACTGAGGAGTACCACAAAACTTCAGTTGGGGGGAACAGTTTGCAGGCTTGACTGCAATGAGGTATGTTCAGTCATTTATTTCTAGGACTGAGATAATGCTAGAAGACTGACAAGATCCCCATGTGGGGAGGGTAAGCTATGTTCTGAGACTTAGTAAAGAATTGAATGCTTACCGAACAGGGCTAATTAGGCTGGTTGACACTAATTCAGGGCAATCGATTATTTGTTTTAAGAAATACTCGTTGGAGACACTTTTTTAAGCACTTTGGAGTGTTTTCTGGGGTTATTATCCACATGGCAAAAATTTAGTCACTTAGAAGTGATTTTTGTAGGCCTCACAACTCTGGAGTGGGAGGGGCCTAATTTTGCGCCTCAGATGCGCAGTTAGAATTGAAAGACAGTTCATGCTGCTTCACATGGAGGTTCCAGCTGCTGATTGAATGCCTAAAAGAAGCTTTTTTCCCCCAAAACTGATCTCTAAGGGCAGGTAGGGCCACAGCAGTAAGCTGTGGCAAGGTGCTGTAGTTATTTAACCAGTTGTTGGCTTTAGGCTGCTCCGGTTTGGGCATTAAGAGGTTAATCGTTCTGCAACTTGTAGTGCAATCATATTAAAGCCTTAGGTACATACTGTGAAAATTTCAAAAGGATTGCTGCATTTTTCACTGTTTTGTAAAATTGTGCGCTCTTTTTATTTCTTAAAGGCACAGTAACGTTTTTTCAAATTGTGTTTTTTTATTTGATTAAAGTGTTTTCCAAGCCTGCTTGTGTATGCTACTAGTCTGTTAAACATGTCTGACACTAAGAAAAATCCTTGTTCAATGTGTTTAGAAGCCATGGTGGAACCCCCTCTCAGAATGTGTCCCAATTGCACTAATATGTCTATACACTTTAAAGATCATATTGTTGCACTTAAAAGTGTGGCCCTAGATGATTCTCAGACTGAAGGTAATGAGGATAGTCCGTCTATCACTTCCCATGTGTCACAACCAGTTATGCCCGCTCAAGCGATGCCTAGTACTTCTAGTGCGTCTGACCCTATTACATTGCAACAACTAGCGACAGTCATGGATAATTCCCTTGCGGCCTTTCTATCCAAACTGCCAGTTTTTCCTGCAAAGCGTGATAGCTCTGTTTTAAGAACAGATTATGAGCAGTCTGAAGCTTTGGTAGCCTTATCTGATGTGCCCTCACAACGCTCTGAAATGGGGGTGAGGGATTTGATGTCTGAGGGAGAAATTTCCGATTCAGGAAAGGTTTCTCATCAGACAGAGTCAGATTCATTAGCGTTTAAATTTAAATTGGAACATCTCAGGGAGGTATTAGCTACTCTGGATGATTGTGACCCTATGGTGGTCCCAGAGAAGTTGTGTAAAATGGACAAGTACCTAGAGGTCCCTGTATACACTGATGCGTTTCCGATCCCTAAGAGGGTTGCGGATATTGTTACTAGGGAGTGGGATAGACCAGGTGTCCCTTTTGTTTCCCCCCTCCCCCTATTTTTAAGAAAATGTTCCCCATAACTGACCCCAGGCGGGACTCGTGGCAGACGGTCCCTAAGGTAGAGGGGGCTGTTTCTTCACTTGCTAAATGCACAACCATACCAATTGAAGACAGTTGTGCTTTTAAAGATCCTATGGATAAAAAATTAGAAGGTTTACTTAAGAAAATTTTTGTTCAACAAGGTTTTCTTCTCCAACCTATTGCCTGCATTATTCCTGTAACTACTGCAGCGGCTTTCTGGTTTGAGGCGCTGGAGGAGTCGCTCCAGACGGAGACCTCATATGACGAAATTATGGATAGAATTAAGGCTCTAAAGCTAGCTAATTCTTTCATCACAGATGCCGCTTTGCAATTAGCTAAGTTAGCGGCAAAAAATTCAGGTTTCGCCATTATGGCGCGCAGAGCGCTTTGGCTCAAGTCATGGTCGGCCGATGTGTCGTCAAAATCCAAATTATTAAATATCCCTTTCAAAGGAAAGACCCTTTTCGGGCCAGAATTGAAAGATTATTTCAGAAATCATCGGGGGAAAGGGCCATGCTCTCCCTCAGGGCAAGCCCTTTAAGGCTAAAAACAAAGCTAATTTTCGTTCCTTTCGTAATTTCAGGAGCGGTCCCGCTTCAGCCTCTACAGCTGCAAAGCAAGAGGGTAACGCTTCACAGCCCAAGGCAACCTGGAAGCCTTACCAGGGCTGGAACAAGGGTAAACAGGCCAAAAAGCCTGCAGCTGCTACCAAGACAGCATGAAGGGGTAGCCCCTGATCCGGGACCGGATCTAGTAGGGGGCAGACTTTCTCTCTTCGCTCAGGCCTGGGCAAGAGATGTTCACGATCCCTGGGCATTGGAGATTGTTACTCAGGGATATTTTCTAGAATTCAAGGACTCCCCTCCAAGGGGAAGGTTCCACATTTCTCGTCTGTCTACAGACCAGACAAAGAAAGAGGCGTTCTTACGCTGTGTAGAAGATCTACATACGATGGGAGTGATATACCCAGTTCCAATTGCAGAACAAGGACTGGGTTTTTACTCGAACCTGTTTGTGGTTCCCAAAAAAGAAGGAACTTTCAGACCAATCCTGGATCTAAAAATTCTAAACAGATTCCTCAGAGTCCCATCATTCAAGATGGAGACCATTCAGACAATCTTACCTATGATCCAGGAAGGTCAATATATGACTACCGTGGATCTAAAGGATGCGTACCTGCATATCCCTATCCACAAAGATCATCATCATCAGTTCCTCAGGTTCGCTTTCCTAGACAAGCATTACCAGTTCGTGGCTCTTCCATTCGGTTTAGCCACTGCTCCCAGAATTTTCACAAAAGTGCTAGGGTCCCTTCTGGCGGTTCTAAGACCGCGGGGCATAGCAGTGTCGCCTTATTTGGACGACATCTTAATTCAGGCGCCGTCCTTTCACAGAGCCAAGGCTCACACAGAGATTGTATTGGCCTTTCTGAGGTCTCACGGGTGGAAGGTGAACATCAAAAAGAGTTCTCTGTCCCCACTCACAAGGGTTCCCTTCCTAGGAACACTAATAGATTCGGTAGAAATGAAAATATTTCTGACGGAGGTCAGAAAGTTGAAACTTTTAACTACTTGCCGAGTTCTTCATTCCATTCCTCGGCCATCTGTAGCTCAGTGCATGTAGGCAATCGGATTAATGGTAGCGGCAATGGACATAGTCCCTTTCGCTCGGATACATCTCAGACCACTGCAACTATGCATGCTCAATTAGTGGAATGGGGATTATGCAGATTTGTCTCCTCAAATACAGTTGGACCAGGAAACCAGAGTTTCTCTTCTCTGGTGGTTGTCTCAGGATCACCTGTCTCAGGGAATATGTTTCCGCAGACCAGAGTGGATCATTGTAACGACCGACGCCAGTCTGTTAGGCTGGGGTGCAGTCTGGGACTCCCTGAAAGCTCAAGGCTTATGGTCTTGGGAAGAATCTCTTCTCCCGATAAACATTCTGGAACTGAGGGCGATATTCAACGCGCTTCAGGCATGGCCTCAACTAGCTGCGGCCAAATTCATCAGATTTCAGTCGGACAACATCACGACTGTAGCTTACATCAATCATCAGGGGGGAACAAAGAGTTCCCTAGCGATGAAGGAAGTAACCAAAATAATCATGTGGGCGGAGGACCACTCCTGCCATCTTTCAGCAATTCACATCCCAGGAGTAGACAACTGGGAGGCGGATTTTCTGAGTCATCAGACTTTTCACCCGGGGGAGTGGGAACTCCACCCGGAGGTATTTGCCCAGCTGACTCGGCTATGGGGCATTCCAGAGTTGGATCTGATGGCGTCCCGTCAGAACTCCAAGCTTCCTCTCAACGGATCCAGGTCCCGGGACCCGAAGGCGGCATTGATAGATGCTCTTGCAGCGCCTTGGTCCTTCAATCTGGCTTATGATTTTCCACCGTTTCCTCTTCTCCCTTGTCTGATCGCCAGAATCAAGCAGGAGAAGGCTTCGGTGATTTTGATAGCGCCTGCGTGGCCACGCAGGACTTGGTATGCAGACCTAGTGGACATGTCATCTGTCCCACCATGGACACTGCCAATGAAGCAGGACCTTCTAATACAGGGTCCGTTCAAGCATCCAAATCTAGTTTCTCTACGTCTGACTGCTTGGAGATTGAACGCTTAATTCTATCAAAGCGTGGTTTCTCTGAGTCAGTTATAGATACTGATTCAGGCTAGAAAGCCTGTCGCCAGGAAAATCTACCATAAGATATGGCGGAAATATCTTTGTTGGTGTGAATCCAAGGGTTTTTCATGGAGTAAGATTAGACGGATTGGAGAAAGGATTGTCGGCTAGTTCTTTAAAGGGACAGATATCTGCTCTGTCTATCCTTTTACACAAGCGTCTGGCAGAGGTACCAGACGTTCAAGCGTTTGCACAGGCTTTAGTCAGAATCAAGCCTGTCTATAAACCTGTGGCTCCGCCATGGAGTCTAAATCTAGTTCTTTCAGTTCTTCATGGGGTTCCGTTTGAACCTTTACATTCCATAGATATTAAGTTGTTATCCTGGAAAGTTTTGTTTTTGGTAGCTATCTCTTCTGCTCGAAGAGTCTCCGAATTATCTGCCTTACAATGTGATTCACCTTACCTGGTGTTCCATGCAGATAAGGTAGTTTTGCGTACTAAACCTGGTTTTCTTCCTAAAGTTGTTTCTAACAACAATATTAACCAGGAAATAGTTGTTCCTTCTCTGTGTCCTAATCCATCTTTAAAGAAGGAACGTCTACTACACAATCTTGATGTAGTTCGTGCTTTAAAGTTCTATTTACAAGCAACTAAGGATTTCAGACAAACATCTTCCTTGTTTGTTATCTATTCTGGTAAGAGGAGAGGTCAGAAAGCGACTGCTACCTCTCTTTCCTTTTGGCTGAAAAGCATCATCCGTTTGGCCTATGAGACTGCTGGCCAGCAGCCTCCTGAAAGAATTACTGCTCATTCTACCAGAGCAGTGGCTTCCACATGGGCTTTCAAGAATGAGTCTTCTGTTGAACAGATTTGTAAGGCAGCGACTTTGTCTTCACTGCATACTTTTGCCAAATTTTACAAATTCGTTACTTTTGCTTCTTCGGAGGCTATTTTTGGGAGAGAGGTTTTGCAAGCAGTGGTGCCTTCCGTTTAAGGTACCTGTCTTGTTCCCTCCCTTCATCCGTGTCCTAAAGCTTTGGTATTGGTATCCCACAAGTAAAGGATAAATCTGTGGACTGGATACACCTTGCAAGAGAAAACAGAATTTATGCTTACCTGATAAATTACTTTCTCTTGCGGTGTATCCAGTCCACGGCCCGCCCTGGCAATTAAGTCAGGTAAAAAATTTTGTTTAAACTACAGTCACCACTGCACCCTATGGTTTCTCCTTTTTCTTCCTAACCTTTGGTCGAATGACTGGGGGGGTGGAGCTAGAGGGGGAGCTATATGGACAGCTCTGCTGTGTGCTCTCTTTGCCACTTCCTGTAGGGAATGAGAATATCCCACAAGTAAAGGATGAATCCGTGGACTGGATACACCGTAAGAGAAAGTAATTTATCAGGTAAGCATAAATTCTGTTTTTTATTACTTAAGACACCTGAGCTATGGTTTGGCACTTTATGTATTTATATAAAGTTCTAAATATATGTATTGTACTTATATTTGCCATGAGTCCGGTTCATGTATTTCCTTTTGCAGATTGTCAGTTTCATATTTGGGGAAAGTTTTATATTAAGAAATATTTCTCTTGTTAAGTGTGTTCAATCCACGGGTCATCCATTACTTATGGGATATATTCTCCTTCCCAACAGGAAGTTGCAAGAGGATCACCCAAGCAGAGCTGCTATATAGCTCCTCCCCTCACATGTCATATCCAGTCATTCTCTTGCAACTCTCAACAAAGAAGGAGGTCGCGAGAGGAGTTGGAGTTTTTACTTAATTATTCTTCAATCAAAAGTTTGTTATTTTAAAATGACACCGGAGTGTGCCGTTTTTTTGTATCTCAGGCAGTATTTGGAGAAGAATCTGCCTGCGTTTTTCTATGATCGTAGCAGACGTAACTAAGATCCGCTGGCTGTTCTCGACATTCTGAGGAGTAGGGTAACTTCAGAAAGAGGGGAATAGCATGCGGGGTCCCCCACAAATGAGGTATGTGCAGTACATTATTTTCTGGGAATGGAATTGACTAAGAAAATACTGCTGTTACCCATATGATTTAAGTACAGCCTTTAATGCAGTAGTAGCGACTGGTATCAGGCTGATAAATGTATGCGCAGTGGAGTTACTTTCTAGGGACTAGAATTTGACTGTTAATACTGAAATAATGTTTAAGCCTTATTTGCAGTGGAAGCGACTGGTAGCAGGCTTAGTGATAACTTTGCATGACATTCAAAATGTTGTTTTTAAAACGTTTACTGGCATGTTATTCGTTTTGTGAGGTACTTTGGTGATAAATCTTTTTGGGCATGATTTTTTTCCACATGGCTAACGTATTTTCTGCATAGAAACCGTTATATCAGGTCTCCCACTGTTGTAATATGAGTGGGAGGGACCTTGTTTTAGCGCCTTGTTGCGCAGTTAAAATTCTAGCACAGTCTTCCTGTTTCTTCCTCCTTGATCCAGGACGTCTCTAGAGAGCTCAGGGGTCTTCAAAATTCATTTTTGAGGGAGGTAATCAGTCACAGCAGATCTGTGACAGTGTGTTTGACTGTGATAAAAGCGTTAAATCTTAATTTGATATCCGTTTTTGGGGTATTGAGGGGTTAATCATCCTTTTGCTAATGGGTGCAATCCTCTGCTAATTAATATTTTTCTCGTTAAGAATTGTTGACTATAACTGAATTAGTTTTCCTTGTTATTCAACTGTATTTTTAAAAGCGCTGCAGCGTTTTTTATATTGCTTGTAAACTTATTGAAAGTGATTTCCAAGCTTGCTAGCTTCATTGCTAGTCTGTTTAAACATGTCTGATACAGAGGAATCTGCTTGTTCATTATGTTCCAAAGTCGATGTGGAGCCCAATAGAAATATGTGTACCAATTGTATTGATATTACTTTGAATAAAAGTCAATCTGTACCGATAAAGAAATTATCACCAGACAACGAGGGGGAAGTTATGCCGTCTAACTCTCCTCACGTGTCAGTACCTGCGTCTCCTGCTCGGGAGGTGCATAAGATTGAGGCGCCAAGTACATCAAGGCCCTTACAAATCACTTTACATGATATGGCTAATGTTATGAAAGAAGTATTATACAATATGCCCGAATTAAGAGGCAAGCGCGATAGCTCTGGGTTAAGGACAGAGCGCGCTGATGACATGAGAGCCATGTCTGATACGGCGTCACAATTTGCAGAACATGAGGACGGTGAGCTTCATTCTGTCGGTGACGGTTCTGATCCGGGGAGACCGGATTCAGAAATTTCAAATTTTAAATTTAAGCTTGAGAACCTCCGCGTGTTACTAGGGGAGGTGTTAGCGGCTCTGAATGATTGCGACACGGTGGCAATCCCAGAGAAATTATGTAGGTTGGATAGATACTATGCGGTACCGTGGTGTACTGACGTTTTTCCTATACCAAAAAGGCTTACAGAAATTATTAGTAAGGAGTGGGATAGACCCGGTGTGCCCTTTTCCCCTCCTCCGATATTTAGAAAAATGTTCCCTATAGACGCCACCACACGAGACTTATGGCAGATGGTCCCTAAGGTGGAGGGAGCAGTTTCTACTTTAGCCAAGCGTACCACTATCCCGGTGGAGGATAGCTGTGCTTTCTCAGATCCAATGGATAAAAAATTAGAGGGTTACCTTAAGAAAATGTTTGTTCAACAAGGTTTTATATTGCAGCCTCTTGCATGCATTGCGCCTGTCACGGCTGCAGCGGCATTCTGGTTTGAGTCTCTGGAAGAGGCGATTCGCACAGCACCATTGGATGAGACTTTGAGCAAAGTTAGAACACTTAAACTGGCTAATGCATTTGTTTCGGATGCCGTAGTGCATTTAACCAAACTTACGGCTAAAAATTCCGGATTCGCCATACAGGCGCGCAGGGCGTTATGGCTTAAATCCTGGTCAGCAGATGTAACTTCTAAGTCTAAACTACTTAACATTCCTTTCAAAGGGCAGACCTTATTCGGGCCCGGCTTGAAGGAAATTATTGCTGACATTACGGGAGGTAAGGGCCACACCCTTCCTCAGGACAGGGCCAAATCAAAGGCCAAACAGTCTAATTTTCGTGCCTTTCGTAACTTCAAGGCAGGAGCAGCATCAACTGCCTCCGCTCCAAAACAGGAAGGAACTACTGCTCGTTACAGACAGGGTTGGAAAGGCAACCAGTCATGGAACAAGGGCAAGCAGGCCAGAAAGCCTACTTCCGCCCCTAAGACAGCATGAAGACAGGGCCCCCTCTCCGGAGACGGATCTAGTGGGGGGCAGACTTTCTATCTTCGCCCAGGCCTGGGCAAGAGATGTACAGGATCCCTGGACATTGGAGATTATATCTCGGGGATACCTTCTGGATTTCAAAGCTTCTCCTCCACAAGGGAGGTTTCATCTGTCAAGGTTATCAACAAACCTAGTAAAGAAAGAGGCATTTCTACAATCTCTTAGTGATGGGAGTGATCCACCCAGTTCCGCGAACGGAACGAGGACAAGGGTTTTACTCAAATCTATTTGTGGTTCCCAAAAAAGAGGGAACCTTCAGACCAATCTTAGACTTAAAAATCTTAAACAAATTCCTAAGGGTTCCATCGTTCAAGATGGAAACCATTCGGACCATCCTGCCCATGATCCAAGAGGGTCAATATATGACCACAGTAGACTTAAAGGATGCCTACCTTCACATACCGATTCACAAAGATCATTATCGGTACCTAAGATTTGCCTTTCTAGACAGGCATTACCAGTTTGTAGCTCTTCCCTTCGGGTTAGCTACTGCCCCGAGAATTTTTACAAAGGTTCTGGGCTCACTTCTGGCGGTACTAAGACCACGAGGCATAGTGGTGGCTCCGTACCTAGACGACATTGTGATTCAAGCGTCAAGTTTTCAAAATGCAAAGTCTCATACAGAGATAGTTCTAGCATTTCTGAGGTCGCATGGGTGGAAAGTGAACGTGGAAAAGAGTTCTCTGTTACCGCTCACAAGGGTTCCTTTTCTAGGGACTCTTATAGATTCTGTAGAGATGAAGATTTACCTGACAGAGTCCAGGTTATCAAATGCTTGCCGTGCCCTTCACTCCATTCCAAGCCCATCAGTAGCTCAGTGTATGGAAGTAATCGGCTTGTTGGTCGCGGCAATGGACATAGTGCCATTTGCGCGCCTGCATCTCAGACCGCTGCAACTATGCATGCTAAGTCAGTGGAACGGGGATTACTCAGATCTGTCCCCTTTGCTAAATCTGGACCAGGAGACCAGAGATTCTCTTCTCTGGTGGTTGTCACGGGTTCATCTGTCCGAAGGAATGACCTTTCGCAGACCAGATTGGACGATTGTAACAACAGATGCCAGCCTTCTAGGCTGGGGAGCAGTCTGGAACTCCCTGAAGGCTCAGGGATCGTGGACTCAGGAGGAGAAACTCCTACCAATCAACATTCTAGAATTAAGAGCAATATTCAATGCTCTTCTAGCTTTGCCTCAGTTAGCAACACTGAGGTTCATCAGGTTTCAGTCGGACAACATCACGACTGTGGCTTACATCAATCATCAAGGGGGAACCAGGAGTTCCCTAGCTATGTTGGAAGTCTCGAAGATAATTCGCTGGGCAGAGTCACACTCTTGCCACCTGTCAGCGATCTACATCCCAGGTGTGGAGAACTGGGAAGCGGATTTTCTAAGTCGCCAGACTTTTCATCCGGGGTAGTGGGAACTACACCCGGAGGTATTTGCTCAACTGATTCGTCATCGGGCCAAACCGGATCTGGATCTTATGGCATCTCGTCAGAACGCCAAGCTTCCTCGTTACGGATCCAGGTCCAGGGACCCAGGAGCGGTGCTGGTAGATGCACTTGCAGCCCCTTGGGTTTTCAACATAGCTTATGTGTTTCCACCTTTTCCGTTGCTACCTCGACTGCTTGCCAGGATCAAACAGGAGAGAGCATTGGTGATTCTGATAGCGCCTGCGTGGCCACGCAGGACCTGGTATGCAGACCTAGTGGACATGTCGTCCTGTCCACCATGGTCTCTACCTCTGAGGCAGGACCTTCTAATTCAGGGTCCTTTCAACCATCCAAACCTAATTTCTCTGAGGCTGTCTGCTTGGAGATTGAACGCTTGATTCTATCAAAGCGTGGGTTTTCGGATTCGGTTATTGATACATTGATACAGGCTCGGAAACCTGTTACCAGAAAAATTTACCATAAGATATGGCGTAAATATTTATATTGGTGTGAATCCAAGAGTTACTCATGGAGTAAGGTTAGGATTCCTAGGATATTGGCTTTTCTACAAGAGGGTTTAGAAAAGGGCTTATCCGCTAGTTCACTAAAGGGACAGATTTCTGCTCTGTCTATTCTTTTACACAAGCGTCTGGCAGGGAATCCAGACGTCCAGGCTTTTTGTCAGGCTTTGGCTAGGATTAAGCCTGTGTTTAAGGCTGTTGCTCCTCCGTGGAGCTTAAACTTGGTTCTTAAAGTTCTTCAGGGTGTTCCGTTTGAACCCCTTCATTCCATTGATATTAAGCTTTTATCTTGGAAAGTTCTGTTTTTGATGGCTATTTCCTCGGCTCGAAGAGTCTCGGAGTTATCTGCCTTACATTGTGATTCTCCTTATCTGATCTTTCATTCAGACAAGGTAGTCCTGCGTACTAAACCTGGGTTTTTGCCTAAGGTTGTTTCTAACAGGAATATCAATCAAGAGATTGTTGTTCCATCATTGTGTCCTAATCCTTCTTCAAAGAAGGAACGTCTTTTGCATAATCTAGACGTGGTCCGTGCCCTGAAGTTCTACTTGCAGGCAACTAAAGATTTTCGACTAACTTCTTCCCTGTTTGTCGTTTACTCTGGACAGAGGAGAGGTCAAAAGGCTTCGGCTACCTCTCTCTCTTTTTGGCTTCGTAGCATAATACGTTTAGCCTATGAGACTGCTGGACAGCAGCCTCCTGAAAGTATTACAGCTCATTCCACTAGAGCTGTGGCTTCCACTTGGGCCTTTAAAAATGAGGCCTCTGTTGAACAGATTTGCAAGGCTGCAACTTGGTCTTCACTTCATACTTTTTCCAAATTTTACAAATTTGACACTTTTGTTTCTTCGGAGGCTGTTTTTGGGAGAAAGGTTCTACAGGCAGTGGTTCCTTCTGTTTAATGTTCCTGCCTTGTCCCTCCCTTCATCCGTGTACTTTAGCTTTGGTATTGGTATCCCATAAGTAATGGATGACCCGTGGACTGAACACACTTAACAAGAGAAAACATAATTTATGCTTACCTGATAAATTTATTTCTCTTGTAGTGTGTTCAGTCCACGGCCCGCCCTGTCTTTTTGAGGCAGGTTCTAAATTCTAAATTATAACTCCAGTCACCACTGCACCCCTATAGTTTCTCCTTTCTCGTCTTGTTTCGGTCGAATGACTGGATATGACATGTGAGGGGAGGAGCTATATAGCAGCTCTGCTTGGGTGATCCTCTTGCAACTTCCTGTTGGGAAGGAGAATATATCCCATAAGTAATGGATGACCCGTGGACTGAACACACTACAAGAGAAATAAATTTATCAGGTAAGCATAAATTATGTTTTTTTTCTTACCTGGGGTTTAGTCTTTTTTCCAATTGACTACTTTGTTTTAAATTGCGGGCTGACTTAGGCTCGCGGGTGCGCCAAATGCTACACTTTATTGGGTCATTCTTGGCGCGAGAATTTTTGGGTGCGAAAGGCACGTCCGTTGATGCAAGTTCGTCATTTCCGGCGTCGTAATTGACGCAGAGGTTTCACACAGGGTTGCGTCGTTAGTGACGTCATTTCCGGACATGGTTGGCGGCAAAAAAAATTAAGTTACGTTGTGCGTCATACTTGGCGCCAAACATTTTTCATTATTTATTTGCCCCATTGCTGTTTGCCTCTTGCCTTTTTCTATGTCAGAGGGCTATGGTATTTGCATTTTTTTCCATTCCTGAAACTGTCATATAAGGAAATTGATCATTTTGCTTTATATGTTGTTTTTTCTTTTTATTTTCTGCTAGATGTCTCAATCTGATCCTGCCTCAGAAGTATCTATTGGAACTTTGCTGCCTGACATCGGTTCTACCAAAGCTAAGTGCATTTGTTGTAAAATTGTGGAGATTATATCTCCTAATGTCATTTGTATTAGTTGCCATGATAAACTTTTGCATGCAGATAGTGTGTCCATCAGTAATAGTAATACATTGCCGGTTGCAGTTCCTTCAACTTCTAATGTACATGATATACCTATGAATTTTAAAGAATTTGTTACTGATTCTATTAAGAAGGCTTTGTCTACATTTCCACCTTCTAATAAGCGTAAGAGGTCTTTTAAAACTTCTCATAAATTTGATGAAATTTCAAATGACCGACAACATAATGAATTATCCACCTCTGATGAGGATCTATCTGATTCAGAAGATCCTTCCTCAGATATTGACACGGACTAATCTGCTTATTTAAAATGGAGTATATGCGTTCTTTGTTAAAAGAAGTGTTAATTACTTTGGATATTGAGGAAGCTAGTCCTCTTGATATTAAAACCAGTAAACGTTTAAATTCTGTTTTTAAACCTCCTGTGGTTACTCCAGAGGTTTTTCCTATTCCTGATGCTATTTCTGATATGATTTCTAAGGAATGGAATAAGCCAGGTACTCCTTTTAATCCTTCTGCAAGGTTTAAAAAATTGTATCCTTTACCAGCAATTTCAATAGAGTTTTGGGAAAAGATCCCCAAAGTTGATGGGGCTATTTCTACTCTTGCTAAACGAACCACTATTCCTATGGAAGATTGTACTCCTTTAAAGATCCTTTAGATTGGAAGCTTGAATCTTATCTAAGTAAAGCCTATTTATATTCAGGTCATCTTCTCAGACCTGCAATTTCTTTGGCTGATGTTGCAGCTGCTTCAACGTTTTGGTTGGAGAACTTAGCGCAACAAGAATTGGATTCTGACTTATATAGCATTGTTCGTTTAGTAGAACATGCTAATCATTTTATTTGTGATGCAATTTTTGATATTATCAAAATTGATGTTAGATCCATGTCTTTAGCTATTTTAGCTAGAAGAGCTTTGTGGCTTAAATCTTGGAATGCTGATATGACATCTAAGTCTAGATTACTATCTATTTCTTTCCAAGGTATTAATTTATTTGTTTCTCAGTTGGATTCTATTATTTCAACTGTTACTGGGGGGGAAGGGAGTTTTTTTGCCTCAGGATAAAAAACCTAAGGGTAAATCTAAGGCTTCTAATCGTTTTTGTTCCTTTCGTCAAAATAAGGAACAAAAACCTAATCCTTCCCCCCCCCCCCAAGGAAACTGTTTCCAATTGGAAGACTTCCTAAAATTGGAATAAATCCAAGCCTTTTAAGAAACCAAAGTTAGCCCCTAAGTCCGCATGAAGGTTCGGCCCTCATTCCAGCTCAGCTGGTAGGGGGCAGATCAAGGTTTTTCAAGGATGTTTGGGCAAATTCTGTCCAAAATCAATGGATTCAGGGCATTGTCTCTCAGGGGTACCGAATAGGATTCAGAGTAAGACCTCCTGTGAGAAGTTTTTTTCTCTCATGCATCCCAGTAAATCCAGTAAAAGCTCAGGCTTTCCTGAAGTGTGTTTCAGACCTGGAGGTTTCAGGGGTAATCATGCCGGTTTTCTTTTCAGGAACAAGGTCTGGGGTTTATTCAAATCTATTCATTGTCCCAAAGAAAGAAAATTCATTCAGACCAGTTCTGGATCTGAAAATTTTGAATTTTTATGTAAGAGTACCAACTTTCAAGATGGTGACTATAAGGACTATTCTGCCTTTTGTTCAGCAAGGACATTATATGTCTACAATAGACTTGCAGGATGCTTACCTTCATATTCCGATTCATCCAGAACATTATCAGTTCCTGAGATTCTCTTTTCTAGACAAGCATTACCAATTTGTTGCTCTTCCATTTGGCCTAGCAACAGCTCCAAGAATCTTTTCAAAGGTTCTGGGTGCCCTACTCTCTGTAATCAGAGAACAGGGTATTGCGGTGTTTCCTTATTTGGACGATATCTTGGTACTAGCTCAGTCTTTACGTTCTGCAGAATCTCACACAAATCAACTAATGTTGTTTCTTTGGAAACATGGTTGGAGGATCAATTTACCAAAGAGTTTCTTGATTCCTCAGACAAGGGTCACCTTTTTAGGCTTCCAGAAAGATTCAGTGTCCATGACTCTGTCTCTAACAGACAAGAGACGTTTGAAATGTCGGCACCTTCAGTCTCAGTCATTCCCTTCAGTGGCTATGTGCATGGAAGTTTTAGGCCTCATGACTGCAGCATTGGACGCGATTCCTTTTGCTCGTTTTCACATGAGACCTCTCCAGCTTTGTATGCTGAATCAATGGTGTCGGGATTATACAAAGATATCACAATTAATATCCTTAAATCCCAATGTTCGACACACTCTGACGTGGTGGTTAAATCACCAGCGTTTGGTTCAAGGGGCCTCTTTTGTTCGATCAACCTGGACTGTGATCACAACAGATGCGAGTCTTTCAGGTTGGGGAGCTGTCTGGGGATCTCTCACAGCACAAGGTGTTTGGAAATCTCAAGAGGCGAGATTGCCAATAAATATTTTAGAACTCCGTGCAATTCTCAGAGCTCTTCAGTTTTGTCCTCTGTTGAAGAGAGAACAGTTAATTTGTTTTCAGACAGACAATATTTCAACGGTGGCATATGTTAATCATCAGGGTGGGACTCGCCAGTCCCCAAGCTATGAAAGAAGTATCTCGGATACTTTCTTGGGCGGAATCCAGCTCCTGTCTAATTTCTGCGGTTCATATCCCAGGTGTAGACAATTAGAAGGCGGATTATCTCAGTCGTCAGACTTTACATCCAGGGGAGTGGTCTCTCCATCCGGATGTGTTTTCTCAGATTGTTCAGATGTGGGGTCTTCAAGAAATAGATCTGATGGCCTCTCATCTAAATAAACTTCCCAGATACCTGTCCAGGGATTCTCAGGCGGAAGCAGTGGATGCGCTGACACTTCCTTGGTGTTATCAACCTGCTTATATCTTCCCGCCTCTATTTCTTCTTCCAAGAGTGATCTCCAAAATCATCATGGAACAATCGTTTGTGTTGCTGGTGGCTCCAGCATGGCCCCACAGGTTTTGGTATGCGGATCTTGTTTGAATGTCCAGTTGCCAACCTTGGCCACTTCCGTTAAGGCCGGACCTATTGTCTCAAGGTCCGTTTTTCCATCAGGATCTCAAATTATTAAATTTAAAGGTATGGAAATTGAACGCTTAGTGCTAAGTCATAGAGGTTTCTCTGACTCAGTAATTAATACTATGTTACAAGCTCGTAAATCTGTCTCTAGGAAGATTTATTATCGAGTTTGGAAGACTTACATTTCATGGTGTTCTTCTCATAAATTCTCTTGGCATTCTTTTAGAATTCCTAGAATTTTACAGTTTCTTCAGGATGGTTTGGATAAAGGTTTGCCTGTCATTAAATCAATTTCTCCTCCTTGGAGTCTTAATTTGGTTTTGAGGGCGTTACAGGCTCCTCCATTTGAGCCTATGCACTCTTTGGACATTAAACTACTTTCTTGGAAAGTGTTGTTCCTTTTGGCCATCTCTTCTGCTAGAAGAGTTTCTGATCTTTCTGCTCTTTCTTGTGAATCTCCTTTTCTGATTTTTCATCAGGATAAGGCGGTTTTGCGACTTCATTTAAGTTCTTACCTAAGGTTGTGAATTCTACCAACATTAGTAGAGAAATTGTTGTCCCTTCCTTGTGTCTTAATCCTAAGAATTCTTTGGAAAAATCCTTACATTCTTTGGATGTGGTGAGAGCTTTGAAATATTATGTTGAAGCTACTAAAGATTTCAGAAAGACTTCTAGTCTATTTGTTATATTCTCTGGTTCTAGGAAAGGTCAGAAGGCTTCTGCTATTTCCTTGGCTTCTTGGTTAAAGCTTTTGGTTCATCAAGTTTATTTAGAGTCGGGTCAGGCCCCGCCTCAGAGAATTACAGCTCATTCTACTAGATCAGTCTGTACGTCGTGGTCTTTTAAGAATGAAGCTTCAGTTGATCAGATTTGCAAAGCGGCAACTTGGTCCTCTTTGTATAAATTTACTAAATTCTATCATTTTGATGTATTTGCTTCTTCAGAAGCAGTTTTTGGTAGAAAAGTTCTTCAGGCAACTGTTTCTTCTGCTGATGTTTTAAGTTTTTCTTTTCTTCATGAGAATAACTTTTATATTTTGGGTTGTGGATTAATTTTTCAGCATATGGCTGTTGTTTATTTTTATCCCTCCCTCTCTAGTGACTCTTATATGGAGTTCCACATCTTGGGTATTTAATATCCCATACGTCACTAGCTCATGGACTCATAATTTATGTAAGAACTTACCTGATAAATTCATTTCTTTCATATTGGCAAGAGTCCATGAGGCCCACCCTTTTCTTATGGTGGTTATGATTTTTTTGTATAAAGCACAATTATTTCCAGATTCCTTTGTTGATGCTTTTTACTCCTTTCTTTATCACCCCACTACTTGGCTATTCGTTAAACTGAATTGTGGGTGTGGTGAGGCATTTTGTATTTATAGGCATTTTGAGGTTTGGGAAACTTTGCCCCTCCTGGTAGGATTGAATATCCCATACGTCACTAGCTCATGGACTCTTGCCAATATGAAAGAAATTCATTTATTAGGTAAGTTCTTACATAAATTATGTTTTTGTTTGTTTCATGTCCCTTTTTAAAGTGCTATAAAAGTTGAATTTGAAATGCACAGTAATACACTTCAAGTGCTTTGGGAAAATGCTTCTTTTTGTTATGTGATAACTTATTCTGCATATGACCTGCTGGCTTTTGAAGGCAGCGGTTCTTTGAGTGCTTTGAAATAGAGGAATAGATGTTTTTTTAAAAATAGTTGATTATTGTTCTGTCTTTATATTTTAATTTTGAATATACTTTGTTTTTTTTATTAAATATTTTTATAAAATTTTTCTTTTAACTAGTGTTCATATAATAAGACTTTTCATTTGACATCAAAGTAGAAATGTAATTGCAATAACATTGTAGTATGTATTTTCTCAAGGTTCTTCTGTAAAGCTGGAGAGTCCATATAAGCATCTTATTTATCCACATGTGACGGGCTGTTGCCATATTGGTGATGCAAAAACAGTCCAGTTATTTACAAAAAAGGTAGATACATTTAACAGAAACTAAATAAGGTTAAAGGATTACAAAGTATCTTTTTTTTTTTTTATCTAAACACACATTTTCAAATTACTTGCATGACATCAAACATACAAACCTAAAATTTTGTCAAAACTTTTAAGTTTTTTAGTTTTAGTGTAGAACGTCATGTAATCCAGTCCTCTTTTTTTTTTTTTTTTTTTTTTTTTTTAGCCCCTATGTGTATGCGACAAATAACCAATCGTTTGCTCCTCTTTTGCATGTAATTATGTAGTCAATCGCATGCGCAAAAATCAGTGACCAAATAGCGCATGCACATTCTGTGTTACTCATGCCACAATCTTCTGTGTCGGAGCCGGTCTGGAAGTTACTGACGTAGCTGATGACATTGTGCAATATCGCGCATGCGCAATAAAAACTATATCGCCATCTTCCAACTGTGGTTTGCAAAACAGATTGGCTAGGAGCATCTGCTACCCACGGAGTGGGTTTGGAAAGATAATTTTTTAAAAAAAAAACTGATTACAGCGGTAAGGTAGGAAAGCGAAAAAGACATGCTATGGGAAATAAGTTATAAAACGTTTTTTTTAAAAAAAAAAAATTAACTTAATGGTCCTTTAAGAAAAAGAATTTGGAAATCAATACAGGTTTACACAATATAACATTTGCTTAAGTAATGGTCATCAAATTTGAATATACTTTTATGTATTTTTTTTTAGATGTCCTGAATGGGGGACCTGTTTTTCTCATATATAATCATTTACACCTTCAAGCCATAATGGTCAAGTTTTCAATAGAGTGTTTTTACTCAGAAACGAATAACAAATTGCAGTTTTAAAGGACCACTCAATGCAGTAGAATTACATAATTAACAAGTACATACTAAAGACAAAGCAATAACAGCTACTCTGAATTTCAAATAAGGAGCAGATTTTTTTTCTGACATTAATTTTTTCTCCCTTTTTCCGGACCCCTTTATAATGTGACAGACAGCAGCCAATCGCAGACTACTATAGGTATTCCATGTGAGCTTGTGCACATGCTCAGTAGGATCTTGCTCTCCAGAAAGTGTGAATGTAAAAAGATTGTGCAAAATTTGATAATGGAAGCAAATTGGAAAGTGTCTTAAAACTGCATGCTCTTTCTGAATCATAAGTTTATTTTGACTTGAGTGTCCCTTTAAGTAATGACTCGATTCATTTTATTCAGTAAAGGGTTAATTAAATATAAAAACATGTTTTTTTTATATTTGATGTTTTTTAGCTAATGAATGGATGAATCAGCACCTTTAATTAAAGGAACAGTGAACACCTTGAGATTTTTATACAAAATCTTTACTTATGTTTAATGAAACAACCCTACAATTTATTTTCATTATTTATTTTGCCAATTTTTCATATAATTTAGAACTTGAAATAAACCCCAGTGACAGTGATTTCCTAATTGGCTTTATCAGATAACAACTGCAACTATTTGAGTCGCTAGCCTTGTTGTCTGTGGACTGAAGCCCAGATTGACTCCTCCAAATGAGGCAAATGTTGGGTGCAGTTTGGATTTTGAAAAATAATGGCAGTAGAAAGGATGTTAATTTTGTTTTAAAAATGTTTAGATGCCTTCTCTGTTATCACTTAACGCAGAGAAGGCAGTTGACTGGGTATATATAGAAGCTGTACTTCATAAAATGGGCTTTAAGGGATCATTCATCACAGCAATTCAGAGTATATATTTATACTCCTCCGCATGCGTTGGGGCAATGGGACACCAATCGGACAGATTTGCGGTCTTAAACGGAACAAGACAGGGTTGTCCTCTGTCCCCTCTACTCTTTGCTATATGTATAGAACCCTTTGCACAACACATCAGGAACTCCCCAGACATTACGGGAATTAAAATAGGACAATCAGATTACAAACTCGCACTTTTTGCAGACAACGTTTTACTCTCCCTAACCAAACCTCTAATCTCACTACCAAACCTATATAACACTCCTAGGAATTTTTCCACTATATCCGGATATAAAGTGAACCTTGAAAAATGTGAAGCCATGCCTCTAGACCACACAAAGAAATTGATGGAACTAAACTTTGAGTTTAATTTGGTAAAACACCATCTAAAGTATCTAGGGATCAATCTCACAAAACATTCATCGGAACTATACCAAGCCAATTACCCTCCAATATACAAAGCCATTAAACAAGACCTTATTAAATGGAGCAAACTAAGATTTTTTTATGGTTTGGACGTCTATCTGCGATCAAAATGACAGTTACAAAGGATTTTATATTTATTTCGGACCCTACTGATAGGCATTCCGAATTGCGATCTAGACAATCTTCATTCAAAGAACTAGCATAAATAGCTTCATAAGAGGCACACAAAAAATAGAATCCCTAAATCTGTATTAACGAGACATAGGAAATTGGGAGGCATGGGTGCACCAAATCTTAGACTTTACTTTCAAGCAGCTTGGCTAGCCCAAACTACCCTTCTTAACAAAATAGAAGATGAGATCAGATGGACCACATTAGAGTCTGATATAAACAACTCACATCCTCGAGCTCCCTCTGTGGGATCCACAGCGAGCTCAAGGTCAAAGACCTAGTAAATTCCCAATTACAGACTACATGCTCAAAACTTGGTCCACACTCACCTCATCCCTCAAACTACTCCCTAGCAGATCACTCAAGACTCCCCTGAAACTAATAGCACCTACAGATCATACCCCAACTATAAAGAAATGGGAAAATACAGGCTTATACAGGATTGCAGACTTAGACGAGGGTAAAATAATGACATACACACAGCTGCAGGATAAACTACCCCCTATCAAATTGCACTGGTTTTTATATCTTCAGCTATCTTCTATCATACATAACTACCTACTTTCATTGAAAGGCCACCCCTTCACCACCCTATAAAACATCTGTAGCTTCCCATCCAGACCTAGAAAAGCTATTACACAAATATACCAATTAATTCAGTCTTTCACACAAGTCTCTAAAACAAACCTACACCTTAAATGGGAAGCTGACCTAAATACAGAAATTGATATTCCTAACTGGAATAACATTTCCATCTAAAGGGGAGGAGAGTCCACGGCTTCATTCATTACTGTGGAGGAGGCAAAGACACCCCAGCCAAAGGTTTAAATACCTCCCCCGCTTCCCTCATCTCCCAGTCATTATTTGCCTTTCGTCACAGGACGGCAGAGAAGTGCCAAAGATCAGAGTAGTCTCTTATGGAGGGTAGTACTCTTTGCATTGGGACTGGAGTTTTAAGTAGTCCAGTCAGCCTCTCAGTGAGAGCCTGGGCAAAAGTTAAAGTCTGGAGATGCAGAAAACCATCCCGTCTCATATTAACAGCTCCACAAGCAATCAACGTTGACGAGTTTTGCTGCCTGCTTTTTACACTCAAGTGCATGTTGGGAGCAAGGCTACTAACCTGTCGCACTTGAAGGGCTGTGTACATGTTGCATAGCGTAGATTCTGGTAAGTTCATTTTTATTTTTTATTACATAATGATAACACGGAAGACAGGGTCACAGTGTGACGCCTTTTATCTTAAAAGAATCAAGGGTTAATATTCCAGGAAAAGGGATTCTTGAACAGGGGGGTTTATACATGATATTGTTTGTGTCATTGCTGTATTATGTGCGTGATAAGGCACTGGCAATGTATGGAACTTTCAGGTGACTTACGGGAGTATTGTGTGGCCATTTTTTTGGAGCGTTTTCTCCTTAGGCAGGGGCGGTCCTGCCAGGCATTCCATGTTACCGGGTGTGGCTATCTCTCCTCCTCTGTTTATCAGTGGCGCAGGAGACGGAACAGTTTCTGTAGTCCGGGTCATAGGAGGTGGTGAGTGCCCCGGCCATTGGAGGTTATAAAGGTGCCTATCTATTAAGTTAATCTAGTCCGTAATAACAGTGCAAGCTATGGAGGACTCTGACGCGTTAGAGGCTTCACCCTCTTTAACAAGGTCTCATTCCTGTGTTTATTGTGAGGTGGTTCTTTTTGAAAAGCCTGCTCACCTATGTTCCACATGCCTTAATAAAGTTACAACCTCTAAAAGTAAAAGGATGTCTAGTACTACTGAACCGTCCACCTCTGAGGGTTCCCTGTCCTGTGAGGTGCGTTCCCTGCATTCATCTCCAATTGCACATGCAGCGCCCCAGGGTCCAACCATTACTCCTGTGAGAGAAATTCGTTGGCCATTGCCTTACCACATTCTGCTAAGCGCAAGTGTAGGGCATATCATGGCAGCCCGGCCCAGGGGTTGTCTATGCCTATGGAAATATTAGAGGCGTTATACGATGACGAGGCCCACTCCAACTCTTCGGAGGGTGCCCCTTCTGGATCGGAGTCCGTGTCATCTAAACCTCGGGCTGCGGAGGAGCCTTACTTTAGGTTTAGGATAGAGAATTTGCACTTTTTGCTGAAGCAAGTGCTTGCTACTCTGGAGGTTCCAGAACCGAAGCTTCCTGAGGAACTTGCGATTCCTAAGCTTGATAAGGTATATGAGGGCAGGGTGGTGCCTCAGGCCTTCCTGGTTCCTGTTAAGATGGCTAATATTATTAAGAATGAATGGGAGCGATTAGTTTCTTCCTTTTCCCCTTCTTCCTTTAAGAAACTGTTCCCCTGTTCCGGACTCTCAGCTTGAGCTGTGAGGTAGTGTCCCTAAGGTGGATGGTGCTATCGGACAACTATTCCCTCGACGATAATTCGTCGTTTAAAGAGCCCATAGATAAAAAGTTGGAAAACATGTTAAGGCAGATGTTTCAACACACAGGGTTTGTTTTTCAGCCGACAGCGGCCGTAGCCGCGGTTGCCGGAGCTGCGACATATTGGTGTGAATCCCTGTGTGAATTGGTTGAGGGGGAAACTTCCATCGACAAGATACAGGATAAGATTAAGGCGCTGAAGGTCGCCAATTCTTTCATCTGTGATGCCAATGCAAATTATTCGCCTGAACGCTAAGGTGTCGGGTGTTTCCTTTTTAGCTCGCAGGGCTCTGTGGCTAAAGTCTTAGTCTGCGGACATGACCTCTAAGTAGAGGCTGTTGTCCCTGCCTTTTCAAGGAAAGATTCTTTTCAGTCCAGGATTGGATTCGATCATATCCACGGTTACGGGAGGCAAGGGAGCTTTCCTACCGCAGGATAAGAAGGCTAAGCCTAAAGGATCTACTTTTTGTTCCTTTCGTGCGGATAAGGCCCAGCGCCAGCAGCCCGCCGCAAAAGTGGACCAGTCCAAGGGAACTTGGAAGCCAGCTCATTTTTGGAACAAGTCTAAACCGAGCAAGAAGCCCACCGAGACAAAATCGGCATGAAGGGGCGGCTCCGGACCAAGTAGGGGGCAGATTATCTCTCTTCTCATAAGCCTGGTTACAGGACGTTCAGGATCCTTAGGTTCTGGAGGTTGTCGCCCAGGGTTACAGGATAGGGTTCAGATCCCATCCGCCCAGGGGCAGATTCCTCCTGTCAAACCTGTCTTCAAGACCAGAAAAGAGAGAAGCATTTCTAGAGTGTGTGAGGGATCTCTCCTCTCTGTGTTATCATACCAGTTCCTTGAACAGAAAGGGGTCTAGGGTACTATTCAAAGCTTTTTGTGGTTCCAAAGAAGGAGGGCAGGTTCCGCTCCGTTTCTGGACCTAAAGTGTTTAAACAAGTTTCTGAGTGTTCCATCGTTCAAAATGGTAACAATCAGATCTATTCTTCCCCTAGTTCGAGGAACTTTTCACGACAACTATAGACTTGATGGACGCTTACCTACATGTGCCAATCCACAGGGACCACTTCAAGTTCCTAAGATTTGCGTTTCTGGACCAACGCTTCCAGTTTGTGGCCCTCCCCTTTGGTCTGGCGACGGCCCGAGAGGCATTGCTGTGGCACCCAATCTGGACGACATCCTAGTCCAGGTGCTGTCGCTCACTCTCGCAGAGGATCATTCGAGGGCTCTTCTTTTGCTCCAATCTCACGGTTGGAAGATCAACTCAGGAAAGAGTTCCCTGGTTCCCAGCAACAGGGTGGAGTTCCTGGGCACGGTAATAGACTCTATGTCCATAAAAATATTTCTCACAGACCATCGACGCAGGAAGATTGCGTCCTCTTGTCTTGCCCTTCAGTCCTCCTCAAGCCCCTCGGTGGCTCAGTGTATGGAGGTGATCGGACTCATGGTTTCCAGTATAGACGTCATTCCATTTGTCAGGTTCCATCTCAGACCTCTTCAATTGTGCATGTTTACACAGTGGAACGGCGATCATTCAGATCTATCACAGCAGATATCCATGGATGCTCGGACTTGGATCTCCCTCTCTTGGTGGATCCGTCCGGAGTAACTGTCCATGGGGACATCCTTCTTGAGACCGTCCTGGGAGATAGTGACCACGGATGCAAGTTTGGCAGGATGGGTAGCTGTTTGGGGTGCCAGGATGGCACAAGGAAAATGGTCCCGGGAGGAGTCTCTCCTTCTGCTAAATATTCTGGAACTTCAAGCAATCTACAATGCTGAAGGCATGGCCTTCTCTGGGGTCGTTCAGCTTCATCAGATTCCAGACCGACAACATTAACTCGGTGGCTTACATAAACCATCAAGGGGGGTTCAAGGAGCTCCCTAGCCATGAGGGAGGTGTCTCGGATCTTGGAGTGGGCGGAGTCCCACAGCTGCTTGCTCTCAGCGATTCACATTCCAGGTGTGGACAACTGGAAAGCAGACTTTCTCAGCAGGCAATCCTTCCATCCGGGGGAATGGTCTCTTCACCCGAAGTGTTTGCAGAGATTTGTCTCAGGTGGGGAACGCCAGAGAGAGATCTCATGGCATCCAGACTCAATTTCAAACTACCCCAATATGGGTCGAGGTCCGTGTATCCCCAGGCAGAACTGATAGATGCCTTAGCGGTGCCTTGGGGGTTCAGCCTAGCTTACATTTTTCCACCATTACCACTTCTACCTCGTGTAGTGGCACGTATCAAACAGGAGGAGGCTTCGGCCATTCTGATTGCTCCATCGTGGCCGTGGTGGACGTGGTTTGCGGATCTGCTGGGGATGTCATCCTCTCCACCGTGGAGGTTGCCCTGACGCAGGGATCTGCTGGAACAGGGCCATTTTCATCATCAAAATCTCGATTCTTTGAGGCTGACAGTCTGAAAGTGTGATTGATACTCTAATTCAGGCAAGTAAGCCAGTCACTTGTCGCATCTACCAAGTGTGGAGGACTTGTCCTGGTGTGAGAAGCATGGATATCCTTGGCATAAGGTGAAAGTATCCAGGATACTGGCCTTTCTCCAAGACAGAGAAGGGTCTTGCCATCAGTTCCTTAAAGGGACAGATTTCAGCATTATCAGTCTTGTTGCATAGGAGACTCGCTGAGCTCCCTGACATCCAATCTGTTGTTCAGGCTCTGTCTAGAATCAGGCCTGTCTTTAGACACTCTGCTCCCCTATGGAGCTGAAACTTGGTCCTTAAGGTATTGCAGAAGGTTCCGTTTGAGCCTATGCATTACATTGACATTAAGATTCTGCCCTGGAAGATTCTCTTCCTGTTGGCCATTGCATCAGCACACAGAGTATCTGAACTGGCTGTCTTGCAATGTGAGCCTCCTTAACTGGTTTTTCATGCGGATAAGGCTGTGTATAACCGTAACATCAATCAGGAAATAGTGGTTCCGTCTTTGTGTCCTAACTCTTCTTCTTCTAAGGAGCGGTTACTTCATAATCTGGATGTGGTTCGTTCCCTAAAGTTCTATCTTCAGGCTACAAAGGATTTCAGACGGTCTACATCTCTTTTTGTGGTGTTTTCAGGGAAGCGCAAGGGGCAGAAAGCCTCTTCTACTACTTTGTCCTTTTGGTTGTGGAGCTTGATTCGCTTGGCCTATGAGACAGCGGGACATAAGCCTCCTCAGAGGATCACGGCTCATTCAACTAGAGCTGTGGCTTCGTCTTGGGCCTTCAAGAATGAGGCCTCTATGGAGCAAATTTGTAAGGCGGCTACCTGCTCCTCCTTACACACTTTTACAAAATTTTACAAATTTGACATTTTTGCTTTTATGGAAGCTGTTTTTGGGGGAGAGGTTTTGCAGGCTGTGGTGCCCTCAGATTAGGGTCCACCTTTTTTCCCTCCCGGTTTCATTCAGTGTCCTCTAGAGCTTGGGTATATGTTCCCAACAGTAATGAAGGAAGCCGTGGACTCTCCTCCCCTTTAGATGGAAAACATAAATTATGCTTACTTGATAATTTCATTTCCATCGAGGGGAGGAGAGTCCACGGCTCCCGTCCGTATCTCCGATGGGCAAACCTAAATTTAATTAATCTTCTGGCACCATTTATACCCTGATATTTCTCCTACTGTTCGTTGTTCCCTCCCCAGATTGACTGGGGGATGAGGGAAGAAGTCGGGGAGGTATTTAAGCCTTTAGCTGGGGGTGTCTTTGCCTCTTCCTGGTGGCCAGGTTCTTAATTCCCAACAGTGATGAATGAAGCCGTGGACTCTTCTCCCCTCGATGGAAATTAAATTATCAGGTAAGCATAATTTATGTTATTATATAGCGCAAGTAAAGGCCTATTAAGTGCTGATATGCTGGAGAATTGTCTTAAAACAAACTCCAGATGGTATCTCACTCCAACCATCACTTCTCCTACCACTAGACGGGGATCCAAACTCTGTTAGAGGTTGTGAAGTTGAGGGCACATACAAACATATGTGGTGGGACTGTTCTCACTCCAAGGTAATTTGGAATAAATGATTAGTCTTTTTAAGTAGGAGCCAAGACAGCCCCATTCAACTGACCATGAACCAAGCATTATTGAATGAACGCCTAAAGCAATTTAACAAAGACATCTATCAATTTATCAGGATTTTATGCATAGCTACACGTATATGTATAGCCCGACATTGGAGAGAGGGGGCTCCCACCTGGGTCTAAATTTTACTTAAGATTAGGCTCTTCTACAACATGTCAGCACAAGCAGCAATAATACAAGACAATCAGGAAGCTTTTCATAAAGTCTGGTTTTATTGGATCACGTATGACTATATAATAAGGTGCAAACAGCTACTAGACCCAATACTGCAGAGATTAGCTAAACGTCAATTGGTTACTCGGTAAATTATCTTTGTTACTGGAAACTTTGTTGGGTGTGTCTTGGTCAGAAGGCACTTTTTCCATACATTTTTTTTTCTTCTTCCCTCATTTTCTTTTCTTCCTGTTTCTTCAAATCTTCTTCTTTAACTTTTCTTAAGCTAAGATCTTCATAATTTATTTGAATGTGTGGGAATGAGGATTTGTCCCAACCCCTCTCAGATTATCAAGGCACAATGTCAGATAAGATTCACTGTTATTGATAATTATAGAGTTCTTAAACAATATAAATCTGTTAAAAAGCTATACAAATATTAAAGGGACAGTCTACACCAGAATTTTTATTGTTTAAAAAGGTAGATAATCCCTTTATTACCCATCCCCCAGTTTTGCATTACCAGCACAGTTATATTAATATATGTTTTACCTCTGTGATTACCTTGTATCTAAGCCTCTGCAGACTGCCCCCTTATCTCAGTGTTTTTGACAGACATACAGTTTAGCCAACCAGTGCAGACTCCTAAATAACTCCATGGGAGTGAGCACAATGTTTATCTATATGACACACATTAACTCGTACTGTCTAACTGTGAAAAACTTTCAAAATGCTCTGAGCTAAGAGGCGGTTTTCAACGGTTTAGAAATCAGTTTGAGCCTGCCTAGGTTTAACTTTTCAAAAATACCACCAAGGGAACAAAGCAAATTTAATGATAAGTCAGTTGGAAAGTTGTTGTTTAAAATGGCATGCCCTATCTGAATCATGAAAGTTTAATTTTGACTAGACTGTTCCTTTAATGTTTCAGAGTCTCTCTGGAATACATAGAAAATGTTTATTACTAGTTGTTGTGTTAAAATGTCTGTCATTAAGCCGCTATTTTCCAAAGAATGTCTGGTCTATTTTTAAGTACAGATAATATTGCAATAAAAAATGTATTTCATTTAAAAATGTTTAGACTTGGTGATATGTATTTATATAACAGCAGAACAGACATGTTGCGGTTTAATGTCCCCTTAATGTATATTGCACATGCCTAGTTCTTAAAGGGACAGTAAATGTCCGAAATTAAATTGCATATCTGCATGTTACTATGTTTGCATATGATGTTTCAGGCTAAATTTATTTTCTAAACTCTATTATATTAAATATCTTCTGTATTGGCCACTTGCAATCCATGTGCCCCTGCCCCTTTCTCCTTCCTATTGAGTGCGCTCCAGTACATTCAGTAAATTCTATTTTTTAAATAGATTATTTTGTTATAGGGGCTTGTTCTTCCTCGGCTCAGCACACAGCTACAGATGTAAACAGTGGATCACAATGGCATGCCCAGCGAGATTCAGTTTAGATTCTGTGTGTGTGCTGATGGGGGAGTAATGTGTGTGCCTTCCTACAGTGTAATAGTGCAATCGGTATCCTTGTGATTGGCTTACAGGGACAGTCTAGTCAAAATTAAACTTTCATGATTCAGATTTGGCATGTAATTTTAAACAATTTACTTTTATCAAATTTGCTTTGTTCTCTTGGTATTCTTAGCATATGAGGCTACCTAGGTTTAGCTTTCAACTAATTTCTAAGCCCTTGAAGACCGCCTCTTATCTGAGTGCATATGACAGGTTTTCACAACTAGAGGGCGTTGTGTGCTATATAGATAACATTGTGCTCACGCATGTGTAGTTACTTATGAGAGGGCACTGATTAGCTAAAATGCAAGTCTGTCAAAAGAACTGAAATAAGGGGGCAGCTTGCAGAAGCTTAGATACAAGGTAATCACAGAGGTAAAAAGTATATTAATATTACAGTGTTGGTTATGCAAAGCTGGGGAATGGGTAATAAAGGGATTATCTATCTTTTTAAACAATACAAATTCTGGAGTAGACTTTCCCTTTAATCATCCCCTGAAGAAACTAATAAAAAAAGATAGTAAACCTGGGGGCGGCCAGGGGAGGTAGGCAGAGCCGTGTTTTAGTGGTAAATTTGGGGGTCTTACATTGAAGACACAGCAGTCATGGTTACACTACTGTGATTAATATGGAACGCTATTTAATAATTTATCCAAACAAATTCAGTTTACTGTCATTAACATAAAGCCAAATAAAAAAAATATTTTTTTAAAGCCACATTACTACCTCTGAATTTTCTTCTTCTTTTTTTTTTTGCCAATAGACGATAAGGGAACCACGATCCCAAGAACTTATGTGCTGAGGCTATGCTGTTGAGTATTTTAAACATTGCCAAGTTATACGGCACACAGCCTCTGATACATTATTTCCATGTTCCTTATTATTTTATTTTCAAGAGGCACAGTACTCTGGATCCTGTTAAATAGAAAATGATTGTTGCACACAATTAAGTGCAACTACCAGGAAATAAATGACTGTTGCAGAACTTAAGTGTTTGTATTGTTTGCGTTACACTTAGTTTCTTTGCTGCTAATTAAACAATTCTCTTGTAGTCAGCAAAGCTAGTCATCTTATTGATTTTTCAGAATTGATGGATTTTTTTTTCCTTGCTGTGCATCGTTTAGTTTTTTTTATTTAATTAACACACCGTTGAACATTCAAGCCATTATGAATGCTGGTGATTTGTGTTAAAGTGTGAAAGATGAGGTACAGAAATAATGCAGGATAGGTGTTCTGTCAAACCAAATTGTTAGTATTGCTTCGTCTCTTTTAGAATTGAGTCGAACCCGCTACCGAAATCTGTTAATGTAAATATTAATGAGGGTGAATAAGGTAAATAAACTTTATGAGCTGTCAACATTATTTTCATTTACTTACTATTATGGTTTTCCCCAAATTGCAGATATGTTGCCCCTAGGTGAGCTATCTGTTTGCATAACTAAATGTATCCCCATGCTGACACCCAACACATTTTCTTTTAGTGCTTTGTATCTTTTGCTATATAATTTCATGTAAATTTAGTGTTGAGCAATTTTCATAATCTGACACGTTTTGATCTCTTTGTGTTTATTAGGACCCTAAGGACAGATTAGGTAAAATGTAATAAAAAAAACAGCTTTATTAGCATCAGAGAATCTCTTTAAACAAGTTTGCTATAACTTTACTTACCCCTCCATAACTTGTCTCTCTGCTTGAAGAAGATATTGCCAAGTGATAGTGTGTATATAGAGGCTATTTCATTGGGCTCAATTTATCAAGCCAGTGTGGCCAGGGGCGTACATATTTGGCCCTGTCCGCACCAGCTCTCTTCTAGCGGGGGGCAAAAATCCCCTGTCAGAATTTAAGATTGCACACAAGCACTATTTGTCAGTCGCATAGGCAGGAGCTGTCAATCTCCCCTGTCGGGCGAGACCGGGAAGTGAAATTCTCCATATAAGAGGTGGAGAAGAGGGTAGGAAGCAATGGTCTGATGACCGCTGCTTGATAAATCAAGCCCTTTGTGGTTTGTTTGAGGTGGAAGAATTACTGAAGTTCAGAGTTCCTTCTCGTGTGATCACAAAATGCATACTTACTGTAGAAAGTCCAACAGCACCAATTAAAACATGAAATCTATGTTTATTCCATAAAAAAGGAACATGTACAAATTAGACAGACTGTGTTTTGAGCTACATGCCCTTATACATGTCCTATCATAAGGGCATCATAGTCTGTCCACCCAGAGGCAGAACTTTTTTTCACTTTCTGCAATGATAATTTTTTTAGTGAAAGATTTTCTGCAGGTTTTTAAATAAAATTCAATTTTAAATGAGGCAGTTATACTAAAGCACCAGTAGAATTGCAATGTGTTGGTTAACTGGAGAATAAAGCCTCCAGTTAACCAACACATTGCCTCCTTAGATTATATTGTAGTAGTTAAAAATTGCATTGCAAATTAGCTGCAGACAAAAAAAAAAGAAATTGTAAAATTTCTCTTGAATAAATTTGTTTCCTTTTCTCTTAATCTAACATAAAAGTGTAGCATTAAAAAAGGTGCATTGCTCAAACGAACGTCTTACATTCAGAAAAAAACAGCTTTGCAGACTGGGAAAAGCTAGGGGGGTGGGTTTGACAACCATCCCTACGAGCCAGTCAACAATTAATGCACTGCTGCTTTACAGCACTACTGCATATTTGACTGTTCACTTCACTTCAAACAGCACTTTGCTCTGGAAAACTTATAGTGCAGCCAGAGAACAGCTTTGTTTGAAGAGAACAGCCTATGGTGGAGCAGTGTTGCAAAGTTAAAGCGCTAACAGTTCCTGCATGCGTCCTGTTCTTTCTGCAGACATGCTGCATTTTCTGCAATGACATCTCAGATCACTGTATGTTCTGCCTTGGGGTCTGTCCATATTTCTCCAACATAGGTGTGTCCGGTCCACGGCGTCATCCTTACTTGTGGGATATTCTCTTCCCCAACAGGAAATGGCAAAGAGCCCAGCAAAGCTGGTCACATGATCCCTCCTAGGCTCCGCCTTCCCCAGTCATTCTCTTTGCCGTTGTACAGGCAACATCTCCACGGAGATGGCTTAGAGTTTTTTGGTGTTTAACTGTAGTTTTTATTATTCAATCAAGAGTTTGTTATTTTAAAATAGTGCTGGTATGTACTATTTACTCTGAAACAGAAAAGAGATGAAGATTTCTGTTTGTAAGAGGAAAATGATTTTAGCAACCGTTACTAAAATCGATGGCTGTTTCCACACAGGACTGTTGAGAGGAATTAACTTCAGTTGGGGGAAACAGTGAGCAGACTTTTGCTGCTTGAGGTATGACACATTTCTAACAAGACAATGTAATGCTGGAAGCTGTCATTTTCCCTATGGGATCCGGTAAGCCATTTTTATTACATAAAGAAAAAAAGGGCTTCACAAGGGCTTTTAAGACTGTAGACATTTTCTGGGCCAAAACGATTGATATATAAGCATATTTTATACTTCATAGCTTTGAGGAATTATTTTATTCTTGGGAATTATGTAAAATAACCGGCAGGCACTGTATTGGACACCTTATTCTCTAGGGGCTTTCCCTAATCATAGGCAGAGCCTCATTTTCGCGCCTCTATTGCGCACTTGTTTTTGGGAAGCATGACATGCAGATGCATGTGTGAGGAGCTCTGATACATAGAAAAGACTTTCTGAAGGCGTCATTTGGTATCGTATTCCCCTTTGGGCTTGGTTGGGTCTCAGCAAAGCAGATACCAGGGACTGTAAAGGGGTTAAATATAAAAACGGCTCCGGTTCCGTTATTTTAAGGGTTAAAGCTTTCAAATTTGGTGTGCAATACTTTTAAGGCTTTAAGACACTGTGGTGAAATTTTGGTGAATTTTGAACAATTCCTTCATACTTTTTCACATTTGCAGTAATAAAGTGTGTTCAGTTTAAAATTTAAAGGGACAGTAACGGTTTTATTTTAAAACGTTTTTTGTACTTTGTTATCAAGTTTATGCCTGTTTAACATGTCTGAACTACCAGATAGACTGTGTTCTGTATGTGGGGAAGCCAAGGTTCCTTCTCATTTAAATAGATGTGATTTATGTGACACAAAATTTAGAGAAAATGATGCCCAAGATGATTCCTCAAGTGAGGGGAGTAAGCATGGTACTGCATCATCCCCTCCTTCGTCTACATCAGTCTTGCCCACACAGGAGGCCCCTAGTACATCTAGTGCGCCAATACTCCTTACTATGCAACAATTAACGGCTGTAATGGATAATTCTATCAAAAACATTTTAGCCAAAATGCCCACTTATCAGCGAAAGCGCGACTGCTCTGTTTTAGAAAATACTGAAGAGCATGAGGACGCTGATGATATTGGTTCTGAAGTGCCCCTACACCAGTCTGAGGGGGCCAGGGAGGTTTTGTCTGAGGGAGAAATTTCAGATTCAGGGAAAATTTCTCAACAAGCTGAACCTGATGTGATTACATTTAAATTTAAATTGGAACATCTCCGCGCCCTGCTTAAGGAGGTGTTATCTACTCTGGATGATTGTGAGAATTTGGTCATTCCAGAGAAATTATGTAAAATGGACAAGTTCCTAGAGGTCCCGGGGCCCCCCGAAGCTTTTCCTATACCCAAGCGGGTGGCGGACATTGTAAATAAAGAATGGGAAAGGCCCGGCATACCTTTCGTCCCTCCCCCTATATTTAAGAAATTGTTTCCTATGGTCGACCCCAGAAAGGACTTATGGCAGACAGTCCCCAAGGTCGAGGGGGCGGTTTCTACTCTAAACAAACGCACCACTATACCCATAGAAGATAGTTGTGCTTTCAAAGATCCTATGGATAAAAAATTAGAGGGTTTGCTTAAAAAGATGTTTGTTCAGCAAGGTTACCTTCTACAACCAATTTCATGCATTGTTCCTGTCACTACAGCAGCGTGTTTCTGGTTCGATGAACTAGAAAAGGCGCTCAATAAAGATTCTTCTTATGAGGAGATTTTGGACAGAATTCATGCTCTCAAAATGGCTAACTCTTTCACCCTAGACGCCACTTTGCAATTGGCTAGATTAGCGGCGAAAAATTCTGGGTTTGCTATTGTGGCGCGCAGAGCGCTTTGGCTAAAATCTTGGTCAGCGGATGCGTCTTCCAAGAACAAATTGCTTAACATTCCTTTCAAGGGGAAAACGCTGTTTGGCCCTGACTTGAAAGAGATTATTTCTGATATCACTGGGGGCAAGGGCCACGCCCTTCCTCAGGATAGGTCTTTCAAGGCCAAAAATAAACCTAATTTTCGTCCCTTTCGCAGAAACGGACCAGCCCCAAGCAAGAGGGTAATACTTCTCAAGCCAAGCCAGCCTGGAGGCCAATGCAAGGCTGGAATAAAGGTAAGCAGGCCAAGAAACCTGCCACTGCTACCAAGACAGCATGAGATGTTGGCCCCCGATCCGGGACCGGATCTGGTGGGGGGCAGACTCTCTCTCTTCGCTCAGGCTTGGGCAAGAGATGTTCTGGATCCTTGGGCGCTAGAAATAGTCTCCCAAGGTTATCTTCTGGAATTCAAGGGGCTTCCCCCAAGGGGGAGGTTCCACAGGTCTCAATTGTCTTCAGACCACATAAAAAAACAGGCATTCTTACATTGTGTAGAAGACCTGTTAAAAATGGGAGTGATTCATCCTGTTCCATTAGGAGAACAAGGGATGGGGTTCTACTCCAATCTGTTCGTAGTTCCCAAAAAAGAGGGAACATTCAGACCAATCTTAGATCTCAAGATCCTAAACAAGTTTCTCAAGGTTCCATCGTTCAAAATGGAAACCATTCGAACAATTCTTCCTTCCATCCAGGAAGGTCAATTCATGACCACGGTGGATTTAAAGGATGCGTATCTACATATTCCTATCCACAAGGAACATCATCGGTTCCTAAGGTTCGCATTTCTGGACAAGCATTACCAGTTTGTGGCACTTCCGTTCGGATTAGCCACTGCTCCAAGAATTTTCACAAAGGTACTAGGGTCCCTTCTAGCGGTGCTAAGACCAAGGGGCATTGCAGTAGTACCTTACTTGGACGACATACTGATTCAAGCGTCGTCCCTTCCACAAGCAAAGGCTCACACGGACATTGTCCTGGCCTTTCTCAGATCTCACGGGTGGAAAGTGAACGTAGAAAAAAGTTCTCTATCTCCGTCAACAAGGGTTCCCTTCTTGGGAACAATAATAGACTCCTTAGAGATGAGGATTTTTCTGACAGAGGCCAGAAAATCAAAACTTCTAAACTCTTGTCAAATACTTCATTCTGTTCCTCTTCCTTCCATAGCGCAGTGCATGGAAGTAATAGGTTTGATGGTAGCGGCAATGGACATAGTTCCTTTTGCGCGAATTCATCTAAGACCATTACAACTGTGCATGCTCAGTCAGTGGAATGGGGACTATACAGACTTGTCTCCGACGATACAAGTAGATCAGAGGACCAGAGATTCACTCCGTTGGTGGCTGTCCCTGGACAACCTGTCACAGGGGATGAGCTTCCGCAGACCAGAGTGGGTCATTGTCACGACCGACGCCAGTCTGGTGGGCTGGGGCGCGGTCTGGGGACCCCTGAAAGCTCAGGGTCTTTGGTCTCGGGAAGAATCTCTTCTCCCGATAAATATTCTGGAACTGAGAGCGATATTCAATGCTCTCAAGGCTTGGCCTCAGCTAGCAAAGACCAAGTTCATAAGGTTTCAATCAGACAACATGACGACTGTTGCGTACATCAACCATCAGGGGGGAACAAGGAGTTCCCTGGCGATGGAAGAAGTGACCAAAATCATTCAATGGGCGGAGACTCCTGCCACTTGTCTGCAATCCACATCCCGGGAGTGGAAAATTGGGAAGCGGATTTTCTGAGTCGTCAGACATTTCATCCGGGGGAGTGGGAACTCCATCTGGAAATCTTTGCCCAAATTACTCAATTGTGGGGCATTCCAGACATGGATCTGATGGCCTCTCGTCAGAACTTCAAGGTTCCTTGCTACGGGTCCAGATCCAGGGATCCCAAGGCGACTCTAGTAGATGCACTAGTAGCACCTTGGACCTTCAAACTAGCTTTTGTATTCCCGCCGTTTCCTCTCATCCCCAGGCTGGTAGCCAGGATCAATCAGGAGAGGGCATCGGTGATCTTGATAGCTCCTGCGTGGCCACGCAGGACTTGGTATGCAGACCTGGTGAATATGTCATCGGCTCCACCATGGAAGCTACCTTTGAGACGAGACCTTCTTGTTCAAGGTCCGTTCGAACATCCGAATCTGGTCTCACTCCAACTGACTGCTTGGAGATTGAACGCTTGATCTTATCAAAGCGAGGGTTCTCAGATTCTGTCATTGATACTCTTGTTCAGGCCAGAAAGCCTGTAACTAGAAAAATCTACCACAAAATATGGAAAAAATATATCTGTTGGTGTGAATCTAAAGGATTCCCTTGGGACAAGATAAAAATTCCTAAGATTCTATCCTTTCTTCAAGAAGGTTTGGAGAAAGGATTATCTGCAAGTTCTTTGAAGGGACAGATTTCTGCCTTGTCTGTGTTACTTCACAAAAAGCTGGCAGCTGTGCCAGATGTTCAAGCCTTTGTTCAGGCTCTGGTTAGAATCAAGCCTGTTTACAAACCTTTGACTCCTCCTTGGAGTCTCAATTTAGTTCTTTCAGTTCTTCAGGGGGTTCCGTTTGAACCCTTACATTCCGTTGATATTAAGTTATTATCTTGGAAAGTTTTGTTTTTGGTTGCAATTTCTTCTGCTAGAAGAGTTTCAGAACTATCTGCTCTGCAGTGTTCTCCTCCTTATCTGGTGTTCCATGCAGATAAGGTGGTTTTGCGTACTAAACCTGGTTTTCTTCCGAAAGTTGTTTCTAACAAAAACATTAACCAGGAGATAGTCGTGCCTTCTTTGTGTCCGAATCCAGTTTCAAAGAAGGAACGTTTGCTGCACAATTTGGATGTAGTTCGTGCTCTAAAATTCTATTTAGATGCTACAAAGGATTTTAGACAAACATCTTCCTTGTTTGTTGTTTATTCTGGTAAAAGGAGAGGTCAAAAAGCAACTTCTACCTCTCTCTCTTTTTGGCTTAAAAGCATCATCAGATTGGCTTACGAGACTGCCGGACGGCAGCCTCCTGAAAGAATCACAGCTCATTCCACTAGGGCTGTGGCTTCCACATGGGCCTTCAAGAACGAGGCTTCTGTTGATCAGATATGTAAGGCAGCGACTTGGTCTTCACTGCACACTTTTACTAAATTTTACAAATTTGATACTTTTGCTTCTTCTGAGGCTATTTTTGGGAGAAAGGTTTTGCAAGCCGTGGTGCCTTCCATCTAGGTGACCTGATTTGCTCCCTCCCTTCATCCGTGTCCTAAAGCTTTGGTATTGGTTCCCACAAGTAAGGATGACGCCGTGGACCGGACACACCTATGTTGGAGAAAACAGAATTTATGTTTACCTGATAAATTACTTTCTCCAACGGTGTGTCCGGTCCACGGCCCGCCCTGGTTTTTTAATCAGGTCTGATAATTTATTTTCTTTAACTACAGTCACCACGGTATCATATGATTTCTCCTATGCAAATATTCCTCCTTTACGTCGGTCGAATGACTGGGGAAGGCGGAGCCTAGGAGGGATCATGTGACCAGCTTTGCTGGGCTCTTTGCCATTTCCTGTTGGGGAAGAGAATATCCCACAAGTAAGGATGACGCTGTGGACCGGACACACCGTTGGAGAAAGTAATTTATCAGGTAAACATAAATTCTGTTTTTGTATTTGCTCCTTTTTATGGAAAAAACATGGATTTCAATTTTAGTGTGTGTGTGTAGTATATATGTAAAAGTGTGTGTAGTATATATATTTATATATTATACACATACAGGGGTGGATCTTGGAATATTTGCATCTGCAAATTGGGACAGTTTGGAGAGGGGATGGAACCAAGTGTAAGCAATATCTTATGTTATTTAGGCAATCTTTACATGTCATAATAAAGCTTATACATGTAACCTAAAGGTAGGTAGTGTTGTATCATTATACAGTACTGTAATCCGGTAATATTTGTTGTTTTATCAAACCAAACACACATTCAGAGAAGAATGTGACTTACAGGCCGGAAAATATAGTAATTTTGATCATTTGGATTTCAGAATAAGTTTGAATTTTGGAATTCCAGATTTGGGGATTTGTATGTACGTGTGTGTGTGAAATAAAAAAATAATATATATATATATATATATATATGTATATGTGTGTGTTTATATATACATGTATATATAATTATAATACAAGTTTTTTTGGCAGATTTATTAAAACAATATATTTATATATAAAATTATATGTATATAGACTTACTCTGACTTTTAAATGAGCAGTGTATTTTGTTCTAATACATTTCCAAATTTTACTTCAATTTGCCAACCCCAGTATCATGTGACAGCCATCCGCTAATCAGACTGTGTGCACTATGAACTCTTGCACCTGCTCAGTAGGAGTTAATGTCTCAGCAAGTGTGCATATAAAAAGGGAACAATTTGACAATTGGAAAGTCTCTTAATAGTGCATGCTGTGTTTGAATCATGAACGTTTTGTTTTGACTTTAGTGACCCTTAAAATTGTTTTTTACATCAAAATTCAGTTCTCTGAAGCTATTTTATTCACACTGCACTATTTTTCCAGTCTCCAAAATGTGACAAACCATTGCAAGGACACATTAATATGTTGTACAGTCTTCATCATTTTTAAATATGCCACCATCTGGCACACTAAAACTGCCCATGTATTTAAAATGAAAATCTGTAGCTAAGCAGAGTATGCTTTAAATGTGGCAGTACAGCTACTTGATCATCCTGCTTAGCTACAGCTTAGGTTCAAATAAAACTACCAAATGCATTTTCAAGAAGCAGAACATTTTTATTCCTTTTTTTTTTTTTAACGTGGTTGTAAATCTATATAGCTCTGTCTATATTGTATCTTGTATTTATGCTGTTTGTGTATAAAATACATTTTCTTTCTAGAAGACCTGAAGCTTCAAAATATAACATTTTGTATGCATTTCCTGTCAAATAATCACTGTTTATAAAGTTATACCTTAAAAAAAAAAAAAGACAGAGCTCGTTAAAAAAAATTACATCTTCCAGAAAAGTTTACATTCTACAAGATAATTGGAAGGAGAAAAATAAGGATTTCCTTAATCCTAATTTGAATAGCTTTATATAATTTAAACAATCATATTTAATTTTTAATACTTGCAACTCCCTCCTCACACTTAGGTCCTTGTGCAGATTTATTTTACTCCAAACAATCTTCTATTCATTGAGATTCTTGAAACTTAGTTGATTTTGTGTACATAGATGTGTAGAGGAGCAATTGCAATAAAGGGACAGTAAAGTCAAAAAACGTTAATCATTCAGATAGAACATGCAATGTTAACCCCTTAAGGACCGGGCATTTCAGACAAAAACTTCCCCAAAAGACCAGAGCATTTCTTTCATGTAATTGGCAAGAGTCCATGAGCTAGTGACGTATGGGATATACAATCCTACCAGGAGGGGCAAAGTTTCCCAAACCTCAAAATGCCTATAAATACACCCCTCACCACACCCACAATTCAGTTTTACAAACGTTGCCTCCCTATGGAGGTGGTGAAGTTTGTGCTTGATTTTCTTCTGTGATATGCGCTTCTCAGCATTTTGAAGCCCGATTCCTCTCAGAGTACAGTGTTTGTCAGAGGGATGTGAAGAGAGTATCACCTATTGATTCTATGGTTTTCCTCATAGGAAATCTTTTCAAAGGTTCTCTGTTATCGGTCGTAGAGATTCATCTCCTACCAACCTTTTCAGATCGACGATATACTCTCATATTCCATTACCTCTACTGATACTGTATGTGGATGGGTGTCTTTCGGTAAGTATGTTTTCATTACTTAAAGTGAATGTAAATTTTGATGCTAAAGTGCCCGTTTTTTAAAAATTTGATTAAAAACAGGGGCACTTTAAGTAATCAAAATTGACATTTCACTCCTGTTGTGAAAAAAAAACCTAACTTTTTACTCTTGACAGCAGCTCCAGCTTCCTCCACCCGTCGCAAAGCCTCTTCCTGGGTCTAAAATGAGGAATCCGGCTTCCTCCAGTCACGGCGTTGAATCAGACATGAATTCCCGGGGGGGGGGGGGGAGCCGTGATTGGAGGATGACCTATCCATCATTTCTGACATCAGATATGGGGCTTGCGACGACCGGAGGAAGCTGGAGCTGCTGTCAAGTTTAAAAGTTAAGTTTTTCTTCACAACTAGTGAAATGTAAATTTTGATGAATTAAAAGTGCCCCTGTTTTTAATCAAATTTTTAAAAACCGGGCACTTTAGCATCAAAATTTACATTCACTTTAAGATACTCTCAGCTATGGTTTGGCACTTTATGTATTAATATATAGTTTTAAATATATGTATTATACTTATATTTGCCATGAGTCAGGTTTATGTATATTTTTGCAGACTATCAGTTTCAAAATTGGGAAAAGATATTCCCTGTGAATATTAAAGATTTTATTGCTGATGCGATTCAGAAGACTTTGTCTGCTATTCCGCCTTCTAATAAATGTAAAAGGTCTTTTACTTCTCATTAGATTGATGAAATTTCAAATGACAGACAACATACTGAATTATCCTCCTCTGATGAGGATCTATCTGGTTCAGAAGATCCTACCTCAGATATTGACACTGAAAAATCTACTTATCTCTTTTAATATGGAGTATATATTCATAAATTATTAAAAGAAGTGTTGGTTACTTTGGATATTGAGGAATCTAGTCCTCTTGATATTAAAATTAGTAAACGTTTAAATTCTGTTTACAAACCTCCTGTGGTTACTCCAGAGGTTTTTCCAGTTCCTCGTGCTATTTCTGATATGATTTCTAAGAAATGGAATAGGCCTGGTGGTACTTTTATTATTTCTTCTAGGTTTAAAAAGTTGTATCCTTTGCCAGCAGCTAGATTGGAGTTTTGGGAAAAAATCCCCAAAGTTAATGGGGCTATTTCTACTTTTGCCTGCTATATCCATGGCTGATGTTGCAGCTGCATCAGCTTTTTGGTTGGAAAGTTTAGCGCAACAGGAAACAGATTCTGATTTGTCTAGCATTGTTCGCTTGCATCAACATGCTAATCATTTTATCTGTGATGCTATTTTTGATATCATCAAAATTGATGTTAAATCTATGTCTTTAGCTATTTTAGCTAGAAGAGCTTTGTGGCTTAAATATTGGAATGCTGACATGGTATCTAAGTCTAGATTACTATCTCTTTCTTTCCAAGGTAACAATTTATTTGGTTCTCAGTTGGATTCAATTATTTAAACTGTCACTGGGGGTAAGGCAGGATTTAAGACCTAAGGGTAAATCTAAAGCTTCTAATCGTTTTCGTTCTTTTCGACAGAATAAGGAACAGAAAGCCAATCCTTCCCCCAAAGAATCTGGTTCCAATTGGAAAACTCAAGTTGGAATAAATCCAAGTCCTTTAAGAAACCAAAACCAGCCCCCAATTCTGTCCAAAATTAGTGGATTCAGATTAGTGTCTCTCAGGGATAATGAATAGGATTTAGAGTAAGACCACCTGTGAGAAGATTTCTTCTTTTATGTGTGATCAGTCCACGGGTCATCATTACTTCTGGGATATAACTCCTCCCCAACAGGAAATGCAAGAGGATTCACCCAGCAGAGCTGCATATAGCTCCTCCCCTCTACGTCACTCCCAGTCATTCTCTTGCACCCAGCAACTAGATAGGATGTGTGAGAGGACTATGGTGATTATACTTAGTTTTTATAACTTCAATCAAAAGTTTGTTATTTTACAATAGCACCGGAGCGTGTTATTGCCTCTCTGGCAGAGTTTGAAGAAGAATCTACCAGAGTTTTTACTATGATTTTAACCGGAGTAGTTAAGATCATATTGCTGTTTCTCGGCCATCTGAGGGAGGTAAAAGCTTCAGATCAGGGGACAGCGGGCAGATGAATCTGCATTGAGGTATGTAGCAGTTTTTATTTTCTGAATGGAATTGATGAGAAAATCCTGCCATACCGTTATTATGACATGTATGTATACTCTACACTTCAGTATTCTGGGGATGGTATTTCACCGGAATTACTCTGTTAAAAGTACATTAAACCTTTTAATAGGTATTTATTATGTTAAACGTTTTTGCTGGAATGTAGAATCGTTTGCATTTTCTGAGTTACTGAGTGAATAAATATTTGGGCATTATTTTTCCACTTGGCAGTTGCTTGTTTTAATTGTGACAGTTTCGTTTCTCTCTCACTGCTGTGTGTGAGGGGGAGGGGCCGTTTTTGGCGCTCTTTGCTACGCATCAAAAAATTCCAGTCAGTTACTCTTGTATTTCCTGCATGATCCGGTTCATCTCTAACAGATCTCAGGGGTCTTCAAACTTCTTTGGAGGGAGGTAGATTCTCTCAGCAGAGCTGTGAGACTTATATATTGACTGTGATTAAAAACGTTGCTCTGTAATTTTTATGTTTCAAATTTAATTATTGTTACTTTACTAATGGGAACAAACCTTTGCTAAAAGTTGTGTTGTTTTTAAGGATTGATGCTATAACTGTCTTTCAGTTCATTATTTCAACTGTCATTTAATCGTTTAGTGCTCTTTGAGGCACAGCACGTTTTTGCTAAATAAGATTGTAACCAACTTGCAAGTTTATTGCTAGTGTGTTAAACATGTCTGATTCAGAGGAAGATATCTGTGTCATTTGTTCCAATGCCAAGGTGGAGCCCAATAGAAATTTATGTACTAACTGTATTGATGCTACTTTAAATAAAAGCCAATCTGTACAAATTGAACAAATTTCACCAAACAGCGAGGGGAGAGTTATGCCGACTAACTCGCCTCACGTGTCAGTACCTGCATCTCCCGCCCGGGAGGTGCGTGATATTATGGCGCCTAGTACATCTGGGCGGCCATTACAGATAACATTACAAGATATGGCTACTGTTATGACTGAAGTTTTGGCTAAATTACCAGAACTAAGAGGCAAGCGTGATCACTCTGGGGTGAGAACAGAGTGCGCTGATAATACTAGGGCCATGTCTGATACTGCGTCACAGCTTGCAGAACATGAGGACGGAGAGCTTCATTCTGTGGGTGATGGTTCTGATCCAAACAGATTGGATTCAGATATTTCAAATTTTAAATTTAAATTGGAGAACCTCCGTGTATTACTAGGGGAGGTTTTAGCGGCTCTTAATGATTGTAACACTGTTGCAATACCAGAAAAATTGTGTAGGTTGGATAAATACTTTGCGGTACCGGCGAGTACTGACGTTTTTCCTATACCTAAGAGACTAACTGAGATTGTTACTAAGGAGTGGGATAGACCCGGTGTGCCGTTCTCACCCCCTCCAATATTTAGAAAGATGTTTCCAATAGACGCCACCACACGGGACTTATGGCAAACGGTCCCTAAGGTGGAGGGAGCAGTTTCTACTTTAGCTAAGCGTACCACTATCCCGGTGGAGGATAGCTGTGCTTTTTCAGATCCAATGGATAAAAAATTAGAGGGTTACCTTAAGAAAATGTTTGTTCAACAAGGTTTTATATTGCAACCCCTTGCATGCATCGCGCCGATTACGGCTGCGGCAGCATTTTGGATTGAGTCTCTGGAAGAGAACCTTAGTTCAGCTACGCTGGACGACATTACGGACAGGCTTAGAGTCCTTAAACTAGCTAATTCATTCATTTCGGAGGCCGTAGTACATTTAACCAAACTTACGGCTAAGAACTCAGGATTCGCCATTCAGGCACGTAGGGCGCTGTGGCTAAAATCCTGGTCAGCTGATGTAACTTCTAAGTCCAAATTACTTAATATACCTTTCAAGGGGCAAACTTTATTTGGGCCCGGTTTGAAAGAAATTATCGCTGACATTACAGGAGGTAAGGGCCACGCCCTGCCTCAAGACAAAGACAAAGCTAAGGCTAGACAGTCTAATTTTCGTCCCTTTCGGAATTTCAAAGCAGGAGCAGCATCAACTTCCACTGCACCAAAACAGGAAGGAGCTGTTGCTCGTTACAGACAAGGCTGGAAACCTAACCAGTCCTGGAACAAGGGCAAGCAGGCCAGGAAACCTGCTGCTGCCCCAAAGACAGCATGAACCGAGGGCCCCCGATCCGGGACCGGATCTAGTGGGGGGCAGACTCTCTCTCTTCGCCCAGGCCTGGGCAAGAGATGTTCAGGATCCCTGGGCGCTAGAGATCATATCTCAGGGATACCTTCTAGACTTCAAATTCTCTCCCCCAAGAGGGAGATTTCATCTGTCAAGGTTGTCAACAAACCAGATAAAGAAAGAAGCGTTTCTACGCTGTGTACAAGATCTGTTATTAATGGGAGTGATCCCTCCGGTTCCGCGGTCGGAACAAGGACAAGGGTTTTACTCAAACCTGTTTGTGGTTCCCAAAAAAGAGGGAACTTTCAGGCCAATCTTGGATTTAAAGATCCTAAACAAATTCCTAAGAGTTCCATCGTTCAAAATGGAAACTATTCGGACAATCTTACCCATGATCCAAAAGGGTCAGTACATGACCACAGTGGATTTAAAGGATGCTTACCTTCACATACCGATTCACAAAGATCATTACCGGTATCTAAGGTTTGCCTTCTTAGACAGGCATTACCAGTTTGTAGCTCTTCCATTCGGATTGGCTACGGCTCCAAGAATCTTCACAAAGGTTCTGGGTGCCCTTCTGGCGGTACTAAGACCGCGAGGAATTTCGGTAGCTCCGTACCTAGACGACATTCTGATACAAGCTTCAAGCTTTCAAACTGCCAAGTCTCATACAGAGTTAGTTCTGGCATTTCTAAGGTCGCATGGATGGAAAGTGAACGAAAAGAAGAGTTCTCTTTTTCCTCTCACAAGAGTTCCATTCTTGGGGACTCTTATAGATTCTGTAGAAATGAAGATTTATCTGACAGAAGACAGATTAACAAAGCTTCTAAATGCATGCCGTGTCCTTCATTCCATTCAACTCCCGTCAGTAGCTCAATGCATGGAGGTGATCGGCTTAATGGTAGCAGCAATAGACATAGTACCCTTTGCACGTCTACATCTCAGACCGCTGCAATTGTGCATGCTGAGTCAGTGGAATGGGGATTACTCAGACTTGTCCCCTACTCTGAATCTGGATCAAGAGACCAGAAACTCTCTTCTATGGTGGCTTTCTCGGCCACATCTGTCCAGGGGGATGCCATTCAGCAGGCCGGACTGGACAATTGTAACAACAGACGCCAGCCTACTAGGTTGGGGCGCTGTCTGGAATTCTCTGAAGGCTCAGGGACAATGGAATCAGGAGGAAAGTCTCCTGCCAATAAACATTCTGGAATTAAGAGCAGTTCTCCATGCCCTTCTGGCTTGGCCCCAGTTAAAAACTCGGGGGTTCATCAGGTTTCAGTCGGACAACATCACGACTGTAGCTTACATCAACCATCAAGGAGGGACAAGAAGCTCCCTAGCAATGATGGAAGTATCAAAGATAATTCGCTGGGCAGAGTCTCACTCTTGCCACCTGTCAGCAATCCACATCCCGGGAGTGGAGAACTGGGAGGCGGATTTCTTGAGTCGCCAGACTTTTCATCCGGGGGAGTGGGAACTTCATCCGGAGGTCTTTGCCCAAATACTTCGACGTTGGGGCAAACCAGAGAGAGATCTCATGGCGTCTCGCCAGAACGCCAAACTTCCTCGCTACGGGTCCAGATCCAGGGATCCGGGAGCGGTTCTGATAGATGCCTTGACAGCACCTTGGAACTTCGGGATGGCTTATGTGTTTCCACCCTTCCCGCTGCTTCCTCGATTGATTGCCAAAATCAAACAGGAGAGAGCATCAGTGATTCTAATAGCGCCTGCATGGCCACGCAGGACTTGGTATGCAGATCTAGTGGACATGTCATCCTGTCCGCCTTGGTCTCTACCTCTAAGACAGGACCTTCTGATACAGGGTCCATTCAAACATCAAAATCTAACTTCTCTGAAGCTGACTGCTTGGAAATTGAACGCTTGATTTTATCAAAACGTGGTTTTTCTGAGTCGGTTGTTGATACCCTGATACAGGCTAGGAAGCCTGTTACCAGAAGGATTTACCATAAGATATGGCGTAAATACCTATACTGGTGCGAATCCAAAGGTTACTCCTGGAGTAAGGTTAGGATTCCTAGGATATTGTCCTTTCTACAAGAAGGTTTAGAAAAGGGTTTATCGGCTAGCTCATTAAAGGGACAGATTTCAGCTCTGTCCATCTTGTTACACAGGCGTCTGTCAGAAAATCCAGACGTCCAGGCCTTTTGTCAGGCTTTAGCTAGGATCAAGCCTGTGTTTAAAACTGTTGCTCCGCCATGGAGTTTAAACTTAGTTCTTAACGTTTTACAGGGTGTTCCGTTTGAACCCCTTCATTCCATTGATATAAAATTGTTATCTTGGAAAGTTCTGTTTTTAATGGCTATTTCCTCGGCTCGAAGAGTCTCTGAGTTATCAGCCTTACATTGTGATTCTCCTTATCTGATTTTTCACTCAGACAAGGTAGTTCTGCGTACTAAACCTGGGTTCTTACCTAAGGTAGTCACTAACAGGAATATCAATCAAGAGATTGTTGTTCCATCCTTGTGTCCAAATCCTTCTTCAAAGAAGGAACGTCTTCTACACAATCTGGATGTAGTTCGTGCCCTCAAGTTCTACTTGCAGGCAACTAAGGATTTTCGACAAACGTCTTCCCTGTTTGTCGTGTATTCTGGTCAGAGGAGAGGTCATAAGGCTTCGGCTACCTCTCTCTCCTTCTGGCTTCGTAGCATAATTCGTTTAGCCTATGAGACTGCTGGACAGCAGCCTCCTGAAAGAATTACAGCTCATTCTACTAGAGCTGTGGCTTCCACTTGGGCCTTTAAGAATGAGGCCTCTGTTGAACAGATTTGCAAGGCTGCAACTTGGTCTTCGCTTCATACTTTTTCCAAATTTTACAAATTTGACACTTTTGCTTCTTCGGAGGCTATTTTTGGGAGAAAGGTTCTTCAGGCAGTGGTTCCTTCTGTATAATGAGCCTGCCTACCCCTCCCGTCATCCGTGTACTTTTGCTTTGGTATTGGTATCCCAGAAGTAATGATGACCCGTGGACTGATCACACATAACAGAAGAAAACATAATTTATGCTTACCTGATAAATTCCTTTCTTCTGTTGTGTGATCAGTCCACGGCCCGCCCTGTTTTAAGGCAGGTAAATATCTTTTAAATTATACTCCAGTCACCACTTCACCCTTGGTTTCTCCTTTCTCGTTGATTCTTGGTCGAATGACTGGGAGTGACGTAGAGGGGAGGAGCTATATGCAGCTCTGCTGGGTGAATCCTCTTGCATTTCCTGTTGGGGAGGAGTTATATCCCAGAAGTAATGATGACCCGTGGACTGATCACACAACAGAAGAAAGGAATTTATCAGGTAAGCATAAATTATGTTTTTTTTTTTCTCACACGTTCCAACAAATCCAGTGAAGGCTCAGGCTTTTCTGAAGTGTGTTTCAGACCTGGAGCTTTCAGGGGTAATCATACCAGTTTTGTTTCAAGAACAGGGTCTGGGGTTTTATTCAAATCTGTTCATTGTCCCAAAGAAAGAAAATTAATTCAGGCCAGTTCTGGATCTGAAAATTTTGAATCGTTTTGTAAGAGTGCCAACTTTCAAAATGAGAACTTTAAGGACTATTCTGCCTTTTGTTCAGCAAGGTCATTATATGTACACAATAGACTTACAGGATGCATATCTTCATATACCGATTTATCCAGACCACTATCGGTTTCTGAGATTCTCTTTTCTAGACAAGCATTACCAATTTGTCGCTCTTCCATTTGGCCTAGCGACAGCTCCAAGGTTTTCTCGAAGGTTCTCGGTGCCCTATTTTCTGTATTCAGAGAAGAGGGTATTGCGGTGTTTCCTTATTTGGACAATATCTTGGTACTAGCTCAGTCTTTGCATTCTGCCGAATCTCACACGAATCAACTAGTGGTGTTGGAGGATCAATTTACCGAAAAGCTAATTGATTCCTCAGACAAGGGTCACCTTTTTAGGTTTCCAGATAGATTCAGTGTCCATGACTCTGTCTCTAACAGACTAGAGACAAATTGAAGGTTTTGACAAGCTGAAACCAATTCTGTCTCTATCATTTCCTTCAGTGGCTATGTGCATGGAAGTTTTAGGTCTCATGACTGCAGCGTCGGACGCAATTCCCTTTGCCCGCTTTCATATGAGATGTCTTCAGCGTTGTATGCTGAATCAATGGTGCAGGGATTATTCAAGGATATCACAGTCAATATCATTAAATCCCAACGTTCGACTCTCTCTGACTTGGTGGTTAGATCACCATTGTATAGTTCAAGTGGCCTCTTTTGTTCATCCAACCTGGACTGTAATCACAACAGATGCAAGTCTTTCAGGTTGGGGAGCTGTCTGGGGATCTCTGACAGCACAAGGAGTTTGGAAACCTCAAGAGGCGAGGTAACCAATTTAATATTTTCAGTGCTATTTTCAGGACTCTTCAGGTTTGGCCTCTTTTGAAGAGAATATCATTTATTTGTTTTCAGACAGACAATATCACAACTGTGGCATATGTCAATCATCAGAATGGGACTCGCAGTTCCCGAGCTATGAAAGAAGTATCTTGGATACTTTCTTGGGCGGAATACAGTTCATGTCTAATTTCTGCGGTACATTTCCCAGGTGTAGACCATTGGGAAGCGGATTATCTCAGTCGTCACACTTTACATCCGGGGGAGTGGTCTCTCCATCCAGATGTGTTTTTTCAGATTGTTCAGATGTGGGGTCTTCCAGAAATAGATCTGATGGCTTCCCATCTAAACAAGAAACTTCCCAGGTACTTGTCCAGTTCCAGGGATCCTCGGGCGGAGTCGGTGGATGCATTAGCAGTTCCTTGTTTTTATCAACTTCCTTATATCTTCCTGCCTCTAGTTCTTCTTCCAAGAGTGTTCTCCAAGATCATCATGGAACAGTCGCTTGTGTTTCTGGTAGCACCAGCATGGCCTCACAGGTTTTGGTATGCGGATCTTTTTCGGATATCCAGTTGCCAACCTTGGCCACTTCCTTTAAGACCAGACCTGTCTCAAGGTTCGTTTTTCCATAGGATCTCAAATCATTAAATTTGAAGGTATGGAAATTGAATGCTCAGTGCTTAGTCACAGAGGTTTCTCTGACTCGGTGATTAATACTATGTTTCAGGCTCGTAAATCTGTTTCTAGGAAGATTTATTATCGAGTTTGGAAGACTTTTATTTTATGGTGTTCTTCTCATAAGTTCTCCTGGCATTCTTTTAGAATTCCTAGAATTTTACAGTTTCTTCAGGATGGTTTGGATTAAGGTTTGTCTGCAAGTCCCTTGAAGGGACAAATCTCTGCTCTTTCTGTTTTATTTCACAGAAAGATTGCTAAGATTCCTGATATTCTCTGTTTTATACAGGCTTTGTTCCGTATCAAGCCTGTCATTAAATTAATCTCTCCTCCTTGGAGTCTTAATTTGGTTTTGAAGGCTTTACAGACTTCTTCTTTTGAGCCTATGCATTCTTTGGATATTAAACTTTTTTCTTGGAAAGTGTTGTTCCTTTTTGCTATCTCTTCTATTAGAAGAGTTTCCGAATTATGTGCTCCTACTTGTAAGTATCCTTTTCTGGTTTTCCATCAGGATAAGACAGTTTTGCAGACATCATTTGAATTTCTTCCTAAGGTTGTGAATTCTAATAACATTAATAGGGAAATTGTTGTTCCCTCTTTGTGTCCTAATCCTAATAATTCTTTGGAGAGATCCTTACATTCTTTGGATGTTAGAGCTTTGAAATATTATGTTGAAGCTACTAAAGATTTCAGGAAGACTTCTAGTCTATTTGTTGTCTTTTCTGGTTCTAGGAAAGGTCAGAAAGCTTCTGTCATTTCCTTGGCATCTTGGTTAAAGCTTTTGATTCATCAGGCTTATTTGGAGTCGAGTCAGGCCCCAGCATCAGAGAATCACAGCTCATTCTACTAGATCAGTTTCCACTTCATGGGCCTTTTAAGAATGAAGCTTCAGTTGATCAGATTTGCAAAGCAGCAACTTAGTCTTCTTTGCATACATTTACTAAATTCTACTGTTTTGATGTGTTTGCCTCTTCGGAAGCAGTTTTTGGTAGAAAAGTTCTTCAGGCAGTTGTTTCAGTTTGATTCCTCTGCTTTATGTTTTAAGTTTTTTCTTTTCAATTATGAGAAAAACTTATTTTTTGGATGTGGATTTAATTTTTTCAGTGGCAAATGGCTGTTTTTATTTTTTTTCCTCCCTCTCTAGTGACTCTTCTGTGGAGTACCACATCTTGGGTATTAATATCCCATACGTCACTAGCTCATGGACTCTTGCCAATTACATGAAATAAAACAATTTATGTAAGAACTTACCTGATAAATTAATTTCTTTTATATTGGCAAGAGTCCATGAGACCCACCCTGTTTATGGTGGTTATGATTTTTTTGTATAAAGCACAATTATATTTCCAGTTCCTTTTTTGATGCTTTCTACTCCTTTTTCTATCACCACACTACTTAGCTAAACGTTAAACTGAATTGTTGGTGTGGTGAGGGGTGTATTTATAGGCATTTTGAGGTTTGAGTAACTTTGCCCCTCCTTGTAGGATTGTATATCCCATATGTCACTAGCTCATGGACTCTTGCCAATATGAAAGAAATTAATTTATCATGCAAGTTCTTACATAAATTATGTATTTTAGCATTTTTGCCCTCACTACATTTAAACAGAAATAGAGCCTGTTTTTATATTTATCTATCAAAACTATATATATATATATATATATATATTTTTTTTTTTTAGTAGACAACCCAAAGTATTGATCTAGGCACATTTTGGTATATTGCATACCACCATTTCACCGCCAAATACCATCAAATAAAAAAAATCGTTTACTTTTTCACAATTTTAGGTTTCTCACTGAAATTATTTACAAACGGCTTGTGCAAACATGGCACAAATTGTTGTAAATTCTTCTTTAGGATCTCCTTTGTTCAGAAATAGCAGACATATATGGCTTTGGCATTGCTTTTTGGTAATTAGAAGGCCGCTAAATGCCGTTGCGCACCACACTTGTATTATGCCCAGCAGGAAGGGGTTAATTAGGTAGCTTGTGGGGTTAATTTTAGCTTTAGTGTAGAGATCAGCCTCCCACCTGACACATCCCACCCCCTGATCCTTCTCAAACAGCTCTCTTCCATCACCCACCCCACCATTATCACCGGCCATCTTAAGTACTGGAAGAAAGTCTGCCAGTACTAATATATATATATATATATATATATATATATATATATATATATATATATATATATATATATATATATATATATATATATATATAAATCATTGATTTTTATACACCCTGCGTGGCAGCATACTAGTTATATATTTGTTGGAGCAGATGTTATGTGTTACTTTTTATAATTAGAGGGCTGTACAGTGTGAGGGTGTGCTTGAGCTGTGTCCTTTGTTGCAGTGTTATGTCATTGCAAGTCAGATGTATTACACTAGTTTGACATGTTGCACATTTTGTTCAGCATTGCATATGACACATTCATTTGTGAGTGCTGATTCACACATCAACATCGCATTTGATTTTTATTATGCACAGTGAAGGACAGTGTTTTAATTAGAGGGCTGTACAGTGTGAGGGTGTGCTTGAGCTGTGTCCTTTGTTGCAGTGTTATGTCATTGCAAGTCAGATGTATTGCACTTGTTTGACATGTTGCACATTTCTCTTGTTAAGTGTATCCAGTCCACGGATCATCCATTACTTGTGGGATATATTCCCTTCTCAACAGGAAGTTGCAAGAGGATCACCCACAGCAGAGCTGCTATATAGCTCCTCCACTCACATGTCATATCCAGTCATTCTCTTGCAACCCTCAACATAGATGGAGGTCGTGAGAGGAGTGTGGTGTTTTATACTTAATTAATTCTCCAATCAAAAGTTTGTTATTTTTAAATGGCACCGGAGTGTGCTGTTTTTTCTCAGGCAGTATTTGGAAGAAGAATCTGCCTGCGTTTTCTATGATCTTAGCAGAAGTAACTAAGATCCACTGGCTGTTCTCGCACATTCTGAGGAGTGGGGTAACTTCAGAAAGGGAATGGCGTGCGGGGTCTCCTGCAACTAAGGTATGTGCAGCAAAATATTTTTCTAAGGAATGGAATTGACTAAGAAAATACTGCTGATACCGAAGTAATGTAAGTAAAGCCTTAAATGCAGTAAAAGTGACTGGTATCAGGCTTATTAATGTATGTGCAGTAAAATCATTTTCTAAGGAATGGAATTTGACTAAGAAAATGCTGCTAATACTGAAGTAATGTAGTAAAGCCTTAAATGCAGTAGAAGCGACTGGTATCAGGCTTATCAATAAGAGATACATACTCTTTAAAAAAGGATGTTTAAAACGTTTGCTGGCATGTTTAATCGTTTTTTTGAGGTACATTGGTGATAAAACTTATTGGGGCATAATTTTTTCCACATGGCTGACTTATTTTCTGCATAGAAACAGTTAACTGAGGCTTCCCACTGTTGTAATAAGAGTGGGAGGGGCCTATTAGCGCTTTTTTGCTCAGTAAAAATTCAGACTCAGTCTTCCTGCTTCTTCCTGCATGATCCAGGACGTCTCTAGAGAGCTCAAGGGACTTCAAAAGTCATTTTGAGGGAGGTAATCAGTCACAGCAGACCTGTGACAGTGTGTTTGACTGTGTTAAAAACGTTTTTTTCTCTATTGATTATCCGTTTTGGGTATTAAGGGGTTAATCATCCATTTGCAAGTGGGTGCAATGCTCTGCTAGCTTAATACATTTACTGTGAAAATTTGGTTGCTATAACTGATTTGGTTCATTGTTATTTCAACTTGAGACAGGTTTTGTGCTTCTTAAAGGCGCAGTAGCGTTTTTTTATATTGCTTGTAAACTTATTTTAAAGTGTTTTCCAAGCTTGCTAGTCTCATTGCTAGTCTGTTTAAACATGTCTGACACAGATGAATCTGTTTGTTCATTATGTTTGAAGGCCAGTGTGGAGCCCCATAGAAATATGTGTACTAAATGTATTGATTTCACTTTAAAGAATAAAGGTCAGTCTTTATCTGTAAAAGAATTATCACCAGACAACGAGGGGGAAGTTATGCAGACTAGCTCTCCTCACGTGTCAGTACCTTCGCCTCCCGCTCAGGAGGCGCATGCTAATATGGCGCCAAGTACATCAGAGACGCCCATAGCAATCACTTTACAGGACATGGCTACAATCATGAATAATACTCTGACAGAAGTATTATCTAGGTTGCCAGAATTAAGAGGCAAGCGCGATAGCTCTGGGATTAGGACAGAGCGCGCTGGTGCTGTGAGAGTCATGTCCGATACTGCGTCACAGTTTGCAGAACATGAGGACGGAGAGCTTCATTCTGTGGGTGACGGATCTGATCCAGGGAAACCGGATTCAGAGATCTCTAATTTTAAATTTAAGCTTGAGAACCTCCGTGTATTGCTAGGAGAGGTTTTAGCTGCTCTAAATGACTGTAACACAGTTGCAATTCCAGAGAAATTGTGTAGGCTGGATAGATACTATGCGGTGCCGGTGTGTACTGACGTTTTTCCTATACCTTAAAGGCTTACAGAAATTATTAGCAAGGAGTGGGATAGACCCGGTGTGCCCTTTTCCCCACCTCCTATATTTAGGAAAATGTTTCCAATAGACGCCACTACTCGGGACTTATGGCAGACGGTCCCTAAGGTGGAGGGAGCAGTTTCTACTTTAACTAAGCGTACCACTATCCCGGTGGAGGATAGTTGTGCTTTTTCGGATCCAATGGATAAAAAATTAGAAGGTTACCTTAAGAAAATGTTTGTTCAACAAGGTTTTATCTTGCAGCCTCTTGCATGCATTGCGCCTGTCACTGCTGCTGCGGCATTCTGGTTTGAGTCTCTGGAAGAGGCCATTCACACAGCTCCATTGGATGAAATTATGGACAAGCTTAAAGCTCTTAAGCTAGCTAATGCATTTGTTTCTGATGCCATTGTACATTTAACTAAACTAACGGCTAAGAACTCCGGATTCGCCATCCAGGCGCGGAGAGCGCTATGGCTTAAATCCTGGTCAGCTGACGTGACTTCTAAATCTAAATTACTTAATATTCCTTTCAAGGGGCAGACCTTATTCGGGCCCGGCTTGAAAGAAATTATTGCTGACATTACTGGAGGTAAGGGTCATACCCTTCCTCAGGACAGGGCCAAATCAAAGGCCAAACAGTCTAATTTTCGTGCCTTTCAAAATTTCAAGGCAGGAGCAGCATCAACTTCCTCCGCTCCAAAACAGGAAGGAACTGTTGCTCGTTACAGACAGGCCTGGAAAACTAACCAGTCCTGGAACAAGGGCAAGCAGGCCAGAAAACCTACTACTGCCCCTAAGACAGCATGAAGGAAGGGCCCCCTATCCGGAAACGGATCTAGTGGGGGGCAGACTTTCTCTCTTCGCCCAGGCGTGGGCAAGAGATGTCCAGGATCCCTGGGCGTTGGAGATCATATCTCAGGGATATCTTCTGGACTTCAAGGCTTCTCCTCCTCGAGGGAGATTCCATCTATCAAGGTTATCAGAAAACCAGTTAAAGAAAGAGGCATTCCTACGCTGTGTACAAGACCTCCTAGTAATGGGGGTGATCCACCCTGTTCCGCGGACGGAACAAGGGCAGGGATTTTACTCAAATCTGTTTGTGGTTCCCAAGAAAGAGGGAACCTTCAGACCAATCTTGGACCTAAAGAGCTTAAACAAATTCCTAAGAGTTCCATCATTCAAAATGGAAACTATTCGAACCATCCTACCCATGATCCAAGAGGGTCAGTACATGACCACAGTGGACTTAAAGGATGCCTACCTTCACATACCGATTCACAAAGATCATTATCGGTACCTAAGATTTGCCTTTCTAGACAGGCATTACCAGTTTGTGGCTCTTCCCTTCGGGTTAGCTACGGCCCCGAGAATCTTTACAAAGGTTCTGGGCTCACTTCTGGCGGTTCTAAGACCGCGAGGCATAGCGGTGGCTCCGTATCTAGACGACATCCTGATACAGGCGTCAAGCTTTCAAATTGCCAAGTCTCATACAGAGATAGTTCTGGCATTTCTGAGGTCGCATAGGTGGAAAGTGAACGTGGAAAAGAGTTCTCTATCACCACTCACAAGAGTCTCCTTCCTAGGGACTCTTATAGATTCTGTAGAGATGAAAATTTACCTGACGGAGTCCAGGTTATCAAAACTTCTAAATGCTTGCCGTGTCCTTCATTCCATTCCACGCCCGTCAGTGGCTCAGTGCATGGAAGTAATCGGCTTAATGGTAGCGGCAATGGACATAGTGCCATTTGCACGCCTGCATCTCAGACCGCTGCAATTATGCATGCTAAGTCAGTGGAATGGGGATTACTCAGATTTGTCCCCTCTACTAAATCTGGATCGAGAGACCAGAGATTCTCTTCTCTGGTGGCTTTCTCGGGTCCATCTGTCCAAGGGCATGACCTTTCGCAGGCCAGATTGGACGATTGTAACAACAGATGCCAGCCTTCTAGGTTGGGGCGCAGTCTGGAACTCCCTGAAGGCCACCTGTCAGCGATCCACATCCCAGGCGTGGAGAACTGGGAGGCGGACTTTCTAAATCGCCAGACTTTTCATCCGGGGGAGTGGGAACTTCATCCGGAGGTGTTCGCTCAACTGATTCATCGTTGGGGCAAACCAGAACTGGATCTCATGGCGTCTTGCCAGAACGCCAAGCTTCCTCTTTATGGATCCAGGTCCAGAGACCCGGGAGCGGCGCTGATAGATGCCCTAGCAGCCCCTTGGGTTTTCAACATGGCTTATGTGTTTCCACCGTTTCCGCTGCTGCCTCGACTGATTGCCAGGATCAAACAGGAGAGAGCATCAGTGATTCTGATAGCGCCTGCGTGGCCACGCAGGACCTGGTATGCAGACCTAGTGGACATGTCGTCCTGTCCACCATGGTCTCTGCCCCTGAGGCAGGACCTTCTAATACAAGGTCCTTTCAACCATCCAAATCTAATTTCTCTGAAGCTGACTGCATGGAGATTGAACGCTTGATCCTATCAAAGCGTGGCTTCTCAGAGTCAGTTATTGATACCTTAATACAGGCACGGAAGCCTGTTACCAGAAAAATCTACCATAAGATATGGCGTAAATACTTATATTGGTGCGAATCCAAGAGTTACTCATGGAGTAAGATTAGGATTCCTAGGATATTGTCCTTTCTACAAGAGGGTTTGGAAAAGGGCTTATCTGCTAGTTCGTTTAAGGGACAGATTTCTGCTCTGTCTATTCTTTTGCACAAGCGTCTGGCAGAAGTTCCAGACGTCCAGGCTTTTTGTCAGGCTTTGGCCAGGATTAAGCCTGTGTTTAAAACTGTTGCTCCTCCGTGGAGCTTAAACTTGGTTCTTAAAGTTCTTCAAGGTGTTCCGTTTGAACCCCTTCATTCCATTGATATTAAGCTTTTATCTTGGAAAGTTCTGTTTTTGATGGCTTTTTCCTCGGCTCGAAGAGTCTCTGAGTTATCTGCCTTACATTGTGATTCTCCTTATCTGATTTTCCATTCAGACAAGGTAGTTCTGCGTACTAAACCTGGGTTTTTACCTAAGGTAGTTTCTAACAGGAATATCAATCAAGAGATTGTTGTCCCATCATTGTGCCCTAATCCTTCTTCAAAGAAGGAACGTCTTTTGCATAATCTGGACGTAGTCCGTGCCCTGAAGTTCTATTTACAGGCAACTAAAGATTTTCGTCAAACTTCTTCCCTGTTTGTCGTTTACTCTGGACAGAGGAGAGGTCAAAAAGCTTCGGCAACCTCTCTCTCCTTTTGGCTTCGTAGCATAATACACTTAGCCTATGAGACTGCTGAACAGCAGCCCCCTGAAAGAATTACAGCTCATTCTACTAGAGCTGTGGCTTCCACCTGGGCCTTTAAGAATGAGGCCTCTGTTGAACAGATTTGCAAGGCTGCGACTTGGTCTTCGCTTCACACCTTTTCAAAATTTTACAAATTTGACACTTTTGCTTCTTCGGAGGCTGTTTTTGGGAGAAAGGTTCTACAGGCAGTGGTTCCTTCCGTTTAATCCTGCCTTGTCCCTCCCATCATCCATGTACTTTAGCTTTGGTATTGGTATCCCACAAGTAATGGATGATCCGTGGACTGGATACACTTAACAAGAGAAAACATAATTTATGCTTACCTGATAAATTTATTTCTCTTGTAGTGTATCCAGTCCACGGCCCGCCCTGTCTTTTCAAGGCAGATCTAAATTTTAATTAAAACTCCAGTCACCACTGAACCCTATGGTTTCTCCTTTCTTGTTTTGTTTCGGTCGAATGACTGGATATGACATGTGAGGGGAGGAGCTATATAGCAGCTCTGCTGTGGGTGATCCTCTTGCAACTTCCTGTTGGGAAGGGAATATATCCCACAAGTAATGGATGATCCGTGGACTGGATAACACTACAAGAGAAATAAATTTATCAGGTAAGCATAAATTATGTTTTTGTTCAGCATTGCATAGGACACATTCATTTGTGAGTGCTGATTCACACATCAACATCGCATTTGATTTTTATTATGCACAGTGAAGGACAGTGTTTTTGTGTAAGTTCTTCCCCCCCCCCCCCCCAATAATAGTGTTCGTTCTGGTTATTAATAGAGAGAGAAATCTACCTGCTACCTGTAAAAAAAAATAATTCAAGATTTAACGCCAAAATGTTTACTTACCTGCATCACCATCCTCTTCTGCTCTTGATTTTTTTCTTCAAAACTGTGCCATGTGCTCGCTATCTAATCACAGAGCACCTGACAGCACTGTTGAACTTGCTGTTGTACATAGTGCTGAATCATGTAATATTAATTCCTGTGGATACAACTTTTGACATGTGTATTTTAATACTCTGTTCATGTGCCTGCACTTGTATATGTGATGTTGCAGTTTGATGCAGTTTTGCATTAATGTCTAAAACAAGGATCGACAAACCCAGGAGCCTTGGAGCCACTGGCTACTAGAATTTTACCCCTGGCTCCTAACTTTTTGAGTTATTCTCCATATATCTATATACAAATACCATTGTCTGGCTCCTAAATTTTAAACAGATTTGTCGATCCCTGGTTAAAAGTTCTGTTGTTTTTTTTGTTTTGTTTTGTTTTTGTATTTTACACCTATCTGAGGCTGAATGAAAGTGTTTTCTTCTTAAAGACACAATGAGTCCACGGATCATCTTCATTATTTATGGGATATTCACCACCTGGTCAGCAGGAGGAGGCAAAGAGCACCACAGCAGAGCTGTTAAATAGCTCCTCCCTTCCCTCCCACTCCAGTCATTCTCTTTGCCTACATTAGTGATAGGAAGAGGTAAAGTGGGGTGTTAGATTAGATTCTTCAATCAAGAGTTTATTTTTAAAGTAGTGCCAGAGTGTGCTGCTTTTGTTCTAGGGTGTAGCCGTAGTCCATATCAGTCTCTACAGTAGAGCTTTTGGTGGCTTTAGAGCAATGGGAACTGGTGGGACATATTTCTCACGGCGCCTCCCATATATTTATGCTGCCCTTCTCCTGATAGCCTAAGCAATACTTAACTCAGACTTTATCATCTTCCACAGGGCTATGGGAGGGAGAGGACCTCCTAAATCTGCTGAGCTGCCCTGCTGTCGGGCAGAATATAAAGGTAAGTGCTAACTTTTTTATTCTGGGTCTGAAGCACACAGAAGGATTCAGGAAAGAGGAAGTATAGCACTTTACTGGGACATATATCTCCTATATACAGCAATAGGAGGATTTTCTGACAGCATGTTTACAGAGGCACTGGGCCTGAGGAGAGTGGATTTTTGGGGGGCTCTTAATCCGAGTGGATACCATGAGGATAATGCCCTATAACAGTGAGGGCTAAACCGTTTAAGATGTTATCTTTATATGTTTATAAACTTGCTCAATTCAGTTGTATAAGCCATTTATGTTAGGCACATCTTTTACCTTTCACTGGTATTTTAATTTGCCCCTGGTTCAGCGATGTTTTCAGTAACCTCTCCCGGTAGTCTATCTTTAATATAATGATGGCAACCGGGAAGAGCATGTATATTATGCCCACAAATGGCGGGGTTTACTTTTGGCGCCGTTTTTTTCAGCAGAGCATATTTCTATTTCTTTTTTACTATGATATAGGCTCTGGGATGTGAGTATCACGCCCACGAAGGGCGGAGCTATGTTTGGGTCTTAGCCTGCACTTGCTTTTCCGTTTAATCAGAGTTAGAGCAGTTTCTGAGAAGGACCCTCAGCATGTGTCCTTATTACTTTCTAGCTAAGCACTCTGTATTTTGTCCCAGGTGGGTCCGGATACCGATACAGCTGCGCTCCGGATCTGATTACAATCTGTCATGTTTTTCTTAATAGAAGGTACATGACGTTTTAAGGAATTAGGAGCCTTAGCAAGTTAACTGAGTTTTCAGTGGTTGTTTCTCTGTTTTTGGGCTAGTCTAAGCACTTTTCCATACACAAGGTAAAAAGGTTGCTGTTTATAATTTAATGAGACAGTAACGTTTTTATCTGTTAATCTTAATTGACATAATTTCACTGTTTATTTGTTAATCCGTCCTTTGTGTTGTAGGATGGAACAAGTACACACAAAAAATGGGTTACCTTTTAAATTTAAAGCGACAGTAACCGTTATATCTGTTAATCTTTATTAAAAGAATGTCACTGTTTATTTGCTTAGTCCATCCCTTGTGTTTTAAGATGGAACAAGAACACACAAAAGATGAGTTACTTTTTAATTCTAAAGAGACAGTAACGTTTGTGTCAATTTATAATAAAAAAAACAAAAAGAAGGATTCTGTCTTTTCTGAACCTTCTCCTACTAATGGGAGCCTGTTGACTTTGGTCATTCTATGCCACAAATTTCTCCTATAGTGTCCCACATAATGTTATGGCCCACATGCAGTGCCCTGCACTTCCTCTAACTCTTACTTTGCATTTCATACATGATTAGTTTTACCACGAGGTAAAATACATTATTAGAGGAATTAATTTCAATCAGTTAGGGTGATTGATTTAATAGTTGCTATCCCAGCCGTTTCTTCCTTATTAACGGAAAGAGGAAGATAATTCGGGATTATCTGATAGAGAATTCTCAGGCTCAGATGGCATAATATCTTTATTTGATCCTGAGGTTGTTTTTCTTTATTTTTTTTCTTTTTACCTTGATTACCTCCATTTGTTTCTTTAGTAGGTTTTAGCTACCCTGGGCAACTCCGACACTTCTGGTGTTATCTAGTGCGTCCAGTAAGTTATTAAGGAATGGAAGGAACTGCATTCCCTATAATTAAGATATTTTCCATAGGCGCCTTAGCTGAACAAGCATTGGCTAGGATGGAAAGAGTAGTTTCCAGCTTGGCTAAGAGAACTATGATATCCTTAGAGGCTAGTTGGTTTGAAGGTCCTATGGATAAGAAGAAGAAGGGGACCAACACCAGGGTAGGAGGAAAGCCTTTCCTTTATTTCGAATGTTTCCCTTCCAGTTATCAATCTGGGAGCATAGGTTTCAGGGTTTCCTGTTCCAGCTCACAGAGTGTTATAGTTAGTGCCTTGTTCTACGGATGTATGCTCTAAGCTTAAGCTTTTAGACATTCATTGCAAGGGGAAGATCTTGATGGGATCTGGCTTGATGGAAGTAATATATTTTGGAATTCACTTATCCTGCTGTTGAATCAGTCACAGCTTGAAGGACATGCCACTGATCCGGAACCGGATCTTGAGAGGGCAGACTTCCGTCTTCACTCAGATTTGGATTTGAGATGTTCAGGATACCTGGGCAATAGAAATTAGTGCCCCAGGGACACAAATCAGAGTTCAGAGTTTTCATCCCAGAGGCGGGTTTCTGTTTTCAAGCTTACCTGCAGATCAGATAAGAGAGGCGTCCTTACCCTACGTAGGAGACCTCTCAGTCCTGGGAGTGATTATTCCAGTTCCTCTATGGTACAGGGTTTGGGTTTTTTGTCCCAATCGGTCTGGGGTTTCCAAAAAGAAGAGGGACCCTTCAGACCACTTTTAGATCTTAAGAGTCTCATCAAATTTCTTAGTGTACCGTCCTTTAAGATGGAAACTATTAGCTCCATTTTTCTCTTGATCCAAGAGAATCAATTTATGACATGGATTAAAGGACGCGTATTTTCATAAGCCATTATCAGGAATCGTCTCAAGATTCTAGGGTTGGCCTTTCTGGACAATGCTTCCAGTCGTGGTTCTTCCTTTCGGTCTTGCCACAGCCTTTAGATTTTTCTCAAGAGCTCTGAGATATCTGTTGGCGGTGCTTCAGTTTCGGGCATTGCAGTGGCGTTCTATCTGGTCGATATCACTGGTTCAGGAGCCAACCTTCCAGCAAGTTTGGAGTTCCTCAGTCCCATTCACAAGGGTAACTTCTGAGGAACTTTAATAGTTCCATATTGATTTGTCTGACAGCAGTCAGGAAATCAGAGTATCAATACTTGTCTAGTCCTTCAATCTATTCCTCGGTCGGGCTGATGGTGGCGGCAACATCATCCCGTTTGCTCGTTTTTATCTCAGATCTCTGCATTTAAGTAGGCTCTGGCGATGGATCAGAGATTATACAGATTTTTCTCCTCGATGGAGCAGGAGACAAGGGATTCTTTTTCAATGGTGATTGTTTCTGGAGCATTTTTCCAAGGGAACCTGCTTTCGCAGATCATCTTGGATGTTTGGAACAATAGACGCTAGCCTTCTAGGGCATGGGGGTTGGACTCAGCATGAGTCTGTTCTCCTATTAGCATTCTGGAGCGGAGTGTGATCTCCATTTCCAGTTTATCAGGTTCCAGTTGATTAACGTGTCGTCAGAAACTTACCTCAATCGTCAGGGAGAAACGAGGAATTCCTTAACGATGACTGAGGTATCCAAAATAATTCTATTGGCGGAGGCCCATTCTTGCTGTCTGTCGACAATCCACATCCCAGGGGTGGATAACTGGGATGCGGTTTTCCTGAGCAGGCAGATTTTTCATCCGGGGGAAGGGGAATTCCATCCGGATCTGTTTTTCCGTCTGATTTTTAAGTGGGTTCAGCCGGAATTAGATCTCATGAGATCGTGACAGACTGTCAATCTCCCGTTATACGGGTCTAGATCCAGGGACCCCCAGGCGGAGCTGATAGATGTTTCTGGCAGCCCTTGGACCTTCAGTCTAGCATTCCGGTTTCCTCCAGTTCTTGAGTATTTGCTCGAATTACACAGGAAAGGGCCCTGGTGATCCTCTTGGCACCAGCCTGTCTTCACAGGTTTTGGTATGCAGATCTGGTGGAGATGACATCTCTACCACCTTGGCCTTCCGTTGCGGAAAGAACTTCTGATTGAGGGGCCCTTCCTTCATCCAAATCTAGTTTCTTTGAAACTGACTGCTTGGAGATTGAACATTTGTTCTATTGAGTCTATGATTCAGGCTAGTAAACCTGTAACTAGAAGAATTTACTATAAGATTTGCCTGAAATATCTTTTCTGGTGTGAATCCAAGGGCTACTCGTGGAGTAGAGTTAGGATTCATAGGATTTTATCTTTTCTCCAATAAGGTTTGGAGAGAGGTTTTTTTTCGACGAGTTCCCTAAAGGGTCAAATATCTGCATTATCTGTTTTTTGTTGCAAAAACGTCTGGCAGATGTTCCAGATGTAAAATCTTTTTGTCAGGCCTTGGTTAGGATCAGGCCTGGGTTTAAACTGGGTTACTCCTTCATGGAGTATTCTTTTAGTTCTCTAAGTTCTTCATGGGACTCCGTTTGAGTCTATGCATTCCTTAGATATTAAGTTGTTATCTTGGAAGGTTTTCTTTCTTGTGATTTTTTTCTTCTGCTCGGAGAGTGTCGGAACTCTCGGCATTGCAGCATGAGTCTCCTTATTTTATTCTCCATGCAGATAAGGTAGTCTTACGTACCAAATTAGGATTTCTTCCTAAGGTGTTTTCTAATCAGAACATTAATCAGGACATTGTTGGGCCTTCCTTGTGTCCTAATCCTTCTAAGAAGGGAAGGTCTTTTGCACAATTTGGACATGGTCCGTGCTTTATGGGGTTTTTTCCTGCACAACTAAAGACTTTTGTTAGTCTTCTTCCTTGTTTGTGGTTTTCTCTGGAAAACGCAAGGAGCAGAAAGCTATGGCTAATTCTCTTCTTTTTGGATGAAGAGCGTCATACGTTTTGCATATGAGACTGCTGGACAGCAGTCTCCTGAGATAATTCATGAGGGCTGTTGCTTCTCGTGGGCATTCAAAAATGAAGCTTCTGTGGAACAGATTTGCAGGCTGCAAATTGGTCCTCTCTTCACACTTTATCAAGGTTTTTACAAGTTTGACTTTTGCCTCGGCTGAGGTTGTTTTTGGGAGAAAAGTTCTTTAAACAGTGGTGCCTTCCGTTTAGGTTCCCTCCCGTATCATCTGTGCCCTCTAGCTTGGGTATTGTATCCCATAAGTAATGAAGATATTCCGTGGGCTCATCGAGTCTTTAAGAAGAAAAGAAAATTTATGCTTACCTGATAAATTTATTTCGTCTTAGACACGATGAGTCCACGGCCCGCCCTGTTCTTTTAAGACAGGTTTATTTTTTGTAAACTTCAGACACCTCTGAACCTTGGCTTTTCCTTTCTCTTTCTAGCTTCAGTCGAATGACCGGAGTGGGAGGGAAGGGAGGAGCTATTTAACAGCTCTGCTGTGGTGCTCTTTGCCTCTTCCTGCTGACCAGGAGGTGAATATCCCATAAGTAATGAAGATGATCCGTGGACTCATCGTGTCTAAGAAGAAATAAATGTATCAGGTAAGCATAAATTTCCTTTTTTTTTTTTTTCTTATTTATCGTTCCACCACAGTTATGCAGTGCTACAAATGGCTGTTAACTTTATAGATTTCAGGTTTATATTGCTATTTTACGATGGGCAAGGAATCTTTACTTTTTGATCATACTATTAGAGAATATAAGACCCTGTTTCATTGCATCAGTACTCTGTTTCTTGTATTCTATGTAACTGTAGCCTCAGAACAATTTGTGAACTCTACATTACTATATCACTATTAACCCCCCAAAAGGGGGTTAAACGCATAGGTAAAGTACCGATCAGGAGCCACAGAGAACTGCTGGTCCCAAGTGGAAACGGCATTATTTGCAAAACCCAGCTAACGAACAAGAGCACATGCACACCTGCAAGTCTTAATGCTCTGCAGCAATATGTCATTTACCGATTTGTGTTTGTTTTTTTTATTTTGAATCATTTGTGTACTGTTCTTTATAAATTAGCACCATAAGCACAAACGTTTAGCTGTCTGTACCCTAGTTAGATACAAATGTGCGCCTTGGTATGTGTGTTTAACACTTACCCGGCAAGTAAAGTAGAACATTCAACTTTCATGATTCAGATAGAGTACGCAGTTTTAAACTTTGCAATTTTACTTCTGTTATCAAAATTACTTTGTTCTTTTGGTATCCTTTTTGAAAGTAAACCTAGATAGGCTCAGTTACAGCAATGCACTACTGGGAGCTAGCTTAACACATCTGGTAAGTTAATGACAAGATACACATGTGCAGCAATCTCCAGCTAGCTCCCAGTAGTGCATTGCTGCTTATTACTCTACGTAGGTTTTCTCTTCAACAAAAGTTTCCAAGAGTACAAAGCAAATCTGATCATAGAAGTAAATTAGAATGTTGCTTAAAATTGCATGCCCTATCTGAATCATGGTAGTTTAATATCGATTTTGCTGTCCCTATTAAATTGTATAGAGTGCCACTTTGCTGTAGTGCATATATTTGTGTTTCTGTGCCTTCTGTTCTGCATTGCTTTGTCTTATAGCTACAGTGTCTTTATTTACATTCTCTCTTTAGCCCCCGCTGACCATAGGTGAGACTGCAGTAGTCTAGTTATTTGTGCCTTTAACATTCATTTTTTTTTTTTATTTCTTTGCAGCCTTGGCCCAGTGTCTCAAACCTGGCAAAAGACTTTATTGATCGCCTGCTGATGGTGGACCCAGCTGAACGGATGACAGCAACGCAAGCTTTGAAGCATCCATGGGTGGTGAGCATGGCTGCCTCCTCATCAATGAAGAACCTACACCGCTCTATCTCTCAGAACTTGTTAAAGAGAGCATCTTCCCGTTGCCAGAGCACCAAATCTGCACAGTCCACTCGCTCCAGCCGCTCCACCAAATCAACCAAATCACGGAAAGTGAGAGAAAGGGAACTGCGGGAACTGAACCTCCGGTACCAGCAGCATTACAATGCGTGAGGGGCGTTGGAGTGTTTATTTAAGTGCCTCTTCTTTTGCCTCTGCACAATGGTTCTCAGCACTGCAGATTAGCAAAACTGTGCCTTTAAAGCCTACAGAAACAAGAGATAATTGGTGCTTTTACTTTCAGACCATTCCTTGTCCATACAAATGACTTCTGTAGATTGAAGTGACGCGTGTGTATGCAGGAGGGACAAGGTTTAAGGACAGTAACTGGAACAAGCAGCCAAATCAAGTCCTTGAGTGCCTTTAATGAATTGCCTACTTGAAGTGCTCACAGAGCATCCGGAGTGTTGCACCATTGACTAATATGGATGCATCTTACAAAGAATTTAAACTCCAGCTTGAAGTGAAGGAACTACATTTGGACATTTTAGGGCATAACCTTTCTCAGTATTTGTCAGATAATTGTTACCTTCTTCAGATAGTCAATTCTATTAACAGTATCTTGTGTACTGGATACCTAGTCACATAGTCCCCAGTTGCTAACTAAATACAAAATGAGTGACTGTAATTACTGCTGACCTTTCTTGTGGTTCTTATTAATATTTATTTCAACCTTCCTCAATACATATACTGTATAACTGCAGTGTGTTCATGCTCTTGCACCCCAGCTCTAGTGACATATTGGGAACATGTTGAGTGTAAGGGGTGTTGAAAGGGATTCATCAAAGGGAACGAAACGCAATTTTTTTTCTTTTATGGTTCAGATAGCTAAACATTTTCGGGTTTAGAGTCCCTTACAATCTATAATTCTGAAATAAAACAAATGTAAACGCCTATAATTTAATTAAAATAATAATATTGTATACAGTAGCAGTATATTACAATTTTACTTAGAAGGCCCTTTCATGGTAAGGTTTCCAGAACCGCTTCCTTTCTTATAGTAGTAGGTGAAAAGATCAGATCTGTATTGAACTTGGGATACAATGGGCTTAATGTGAAACTGATGGTAAATACACAAAGTATTTTAACTTGGCCTATTCTAGATTAAACTCCAAAACCCACTCAACAATTTTCAGTATTTTATGGAATTTATCTACTTATTTACATAACATCAATTGTGAACTTCCCAGTAGGAGTGGGAGAAAGAGAGCCCGGCATATTTTAAAGGATGTTCCTGCAACAGCTTTGAATACAATGAATGGCTATTGCTACTTGCCTCAGTACATTGTCAATTTCATTTTAATAAGGGAAGGTGCCTGCGGCACTAAAAATGAAGTTGGTTGTTTGGAAATATTTTTTTTCTGTTTAATACTTTACTATTATAAACCTTTTCATGTCAACGAACCTTAGAAATGTAACAAATTAGAATATCGCTAGAGCTTCTTTGTTACATCCAGCTTGCCCACATTTGTGTACCATATTAAGTATTTCATTCAAATTGTTAATAGAATGTTAAAGTTAAAGGGACAGTCAACACCAGAATTGTTGTTGTTTTAAAAGATAGATAATCCCTTATATAATAGTTATATAAATACACGTTTTACCTCTGTAATTACCTTGTATCTAAGCCTCAGCAGACTGCACCCTTATTTCAGTTCTTTTGACAGACTTGCAGTTTAGTCAATCAGAGCTGTCTCCATGGTAAATTCACGTGCATGAGCTCAATGTTATCTATATGAAACACGTGAACTAATGCATTCTAGTGGTGAAAAACTATCAAAATGGATTTAGATTAGAGGCGGCCTTCAAGGTCTAATAAATTAGCATATGAACCTCCTAGGTTTAGCTTTCAACTAAGAATACCAAGAGAACAAAGCAAAATTTTGTGATAAAAGTAAATTGGAAAGTTATTTAAAATTTCTATGCCCTATTTGAAACATTAAATTTTTTTTATACTTGACTGCCCCTTTAAACCTTTTTATTCAGATAGACTGTATGGTCTCCAACAGAATATATATATATATTGTATATTCTCTGAATCATGAAAGTTTATGGTTGACGTTCATGTTTTTGTGTTTTAGAAATACCATTATGACTCACTTAAAGGGATAGTCTACACTAAAATTTTTGTTGTTTAAAAAGATAAACGCCTTTACTACCCATTCCACAGCTTTGCACAACCAACATTGTTATATTAATATACTTTATAGCCTTTATACCTCTAAATTTCTGATTCTTATCACATGCTTTATTTGCTTTTCACAATTGGAGACTGCTAGTCCATGTGGGCCATATAGATAACATTGTGTTCATGCCCGAGGAGCTATTTAAGATTTAGCACAACACAGTACTAAATGCAACTCAATAGATAATAAACAGTCACAGTCATGTGATCAGGGGGCTGTCAGAAGATGCTTAGATACAAGGTAATCACAGAGGTAAAAAGTATATTAATATAACTGTTGGTTATGCAAATCTGGGGAATGGGTAATAAAGGGATTATCTATCTTTTAAAACAATAACAATTCTATTGTAGAGTGTCCCTTTAATATTGGACCTTGTGCATTTTCAGCAGTTTCTTCCTATATTTAAAAAAGACAAATAGGGACATTCCTTTTCTTGAACGTATTTGTTTGCTGCTCTTAGAACTTTCAATTAAAAAAGTTAGCAGCGTCATTAAACATGTATACTTATATCCATTCTCACTGCTATTTGCTACCATACAAACACTTGGCCGCAGAATCCTTTTATTGCTTTACATTTAGGGACTTTAATGGACATGTGGCGTATGCCTTTATCTATGCAGTAGAATGCTTTAGCTATTCGCATACATTATTCCAATCCTGAAAAACAAGGAAAAACCATCTTATACTCATTTACAGCAGAATGATTTAAATGTACAATCACACAACCTTTTTTGAATTGCATATTCCTGTTTTGATTTGAATCTGAATAGATCAAGTTAACATAACAATGAGCTGATAGTATCTGTTTGATAGTCTATGGTCACCTTAAAATGAAGCGTACGTATTTGTCCCCTTACGGTGCAGCCTTTACACAGATCTGGATGTTTCACCTAACCATGCATTGGGGTACAAAATCTTAAGGTTAGCCTAGTTTGTAAGTAGCGCACAAGCTCACTAGTAGTTTTACATAGTCAAACATGGTCTATCATTCCTATAAAAACTGCAAAGAAACTTTTGCTGATGGAAAGAAGAAAATAATTGTCTGTCCATTTAAAGCTCCAATAAAATGTGAGTTGATCTAAAAGTTTATTTAAGCTGGAACAAATGTCCTTTGGAATACTGCATTTGTCTGTGATAATGATGTATTTAGTAAAATACAAAGCCTTTTGGTACAGATGTAGGGAAAGGTTTGGTAAGACAACCCTGTAAGTGCCACTTTACACCTCCCCTTGCTTTAAAAAAAACAAAAAAAAACTGGGCCAAGAATAAATTGTGTGCCCATTAATGTCTCATTCATCTATTGCAACTATTTTCGTGAATGGATCATAATAAGTTTAAAATCTGTTCTCCCTACAGAGGAAGCTTATACTAATGTGAAATGAAGAAATTGTTATTTATAAATTATATAACTTTTTACTTAATTTGAATAGTATTTGAATGATTAATTAGTTTAGTGTTCCACATTATGGTATTTTTGGCTATAATGATTTTTATACTATTGATAGGTAGCACATATTGTTTACCTATTGAACATTCAAGTTCATCTTTTCAAAAAAAACTCCCCATCTTGTATTTAATTTACATGAGCATGTCCCCTCTTACAAAAGTGTTCAAGTCTTAATTAAAAGGGCTGTGCATTTTGCCAACTGCAAGATCACTTTTACTGACATTTATTCTTAGGGTTTATTGTCATGAAAATAATTTAGATAATAACGGCACAGTGTTTTTTGGACCTTTCTATTTTTTCGTGTCTGTGCTTTTAGTATTAAATGTATAATACTAGAAATGGGGACACACATGACTATGTGCAGCCACCTTCAGCATGACCTCAGTGTGACCTTTTTCAGTTCTGATTGTCATAATAGATTCCAGATCTGGAAAGTGAATTAAATGGGCTGAAGATTCGTTTTAGCGGTACAGGTTTATTTTACATAGTTTTTGTTGGCCACAATGTAGGTCTTTTTTGTTGGCATTCTGTGGTATATTAATAATCTAGAAAGTGCAATATACTACTAAAATTCACCTCAAGGTCTACTGTACCATTTTCTGAGTTAAACATATTTGGCCAACCCTGATCCAACATAGATTAAATGAACAGTAAAGTCAAAATGAAACTTTCATGGTTTAGATAAAATATGCAATTAAAATCCTAAATCTTTACGATTTACTTTTGTTCACAATTTTTTGTTTGTTTGAAGAGTAAAAATAGCTAGGCTCCTATACATTGCACCAAAAGCTTCTGCAATAGAGTCCTGAGCCTTCCTAGGTTTATGCTTCAACAAATTTGATGATAAAAGTAAATTGTAATGTTTTTGTTAAAATTGCACACTACCCGAATCATGAAAGTTTAATTATCAGTCCCTTTATTTAAGGTAGCAAATCCTGAATACACATTGACTGGGATTAATGACAAACTGAAAAGTAAACAGTACACTAAAATTGTTTCATATTAAACAGATTTGTGTTGTGTTTTTGTTACATTATTATTTCCCTGTGATGTATATTGCAATAAAATTCAGTGTTCTGTATCTGTGTATCTGAATATTTCATGTTTCTAATAAAACAACTCCTTATTTGTAACTTCATCTCCTTTTGCAGATCTTATGCAAGTGTTTTTCACTAAGTGACCTTTAAAGAGGAAAATGTGTCTCATTGTTCTTAAGGTTTTCATGTATTTGCTTCTGAGCAACAGCTGTGAAATCCAAAGTTTTTGTCAATTAAAAGATACACGTTTGTATTAAAATGTTTTTGTTTTTAATTAATTCTTCATTGGTGAAAAAGGAAATGCAATTTGACAAGTCACATATGTTTATATTTAAATAGTGCAAGATGCATAAAATGAAACAAATAGCAGACATGTCAGTGTTATATCACGCCAAACTATGAAATGGCTAAAATGAAAAACATACAAGCGACAGATACCAAAACTTAAAGGGACATTATACACTCATCTTTTCTTTGCATAAATGTTTTGTAAATGGTCTATTTATATAGACCATAAAGTGTTTGTGTTTTTTTAAATGTATAGTTTTGCTTATTTTTAAATAACATTGCTCTGATTTTCAGACTCCTAACCAAGCCTATTATTATCGGTTATTTGTAGAGCGCCAACAGATTCCGCAGCGCTGTAAACAGAGGGTAGTACAACAAAATAATTAAAGGGATCAGATGGGTAGAGGGCCCTGCCAACAGTTGCACTGTTGTAATTAGCTCTTAAGAAGGTGATCTACAAACAGCTGGACTTAAGGGGGTTCAGGGGATAGTAATGGAGGAGTGGAACTGGTATAAAGTAAGGTTAGCATAGGTTGTATGCATCCCTGAACAGTAGAGTCTTCAGGGAGCGCTTGAAGCTTTCAAAACTAGGAGAGAGTCTTGTGGGACGAGGCAGAGAGTTCCACAAGATGGGAGCCAGTCTGGAGAAGTCCTGTAAACGGGAGTGCTATGAGGTAACCAGAGAGGAGGAGAGTAGGAGGTCATGAGCAGAGCGAAGGGGACGGGAGGGAGAGTATCTGGAGACAAGGTCTAAGATATAGGGGGGAGCAGTGCAGTTGAGGGCTTTGTATGTCAGGTTGAGAATTTTGTGTTTGATCCTAGAGGCAAGAGGAAGCCAGTGAAGGGATTGGCAGAGAGGAGCAGCAGATGAAGAGCGACGTGTAAGGAAGATGAGTCTGGCAGAGGCATTCATTATGGATTATAAAGGAGCTAGGCGGCAGATTGGGAGACCAGAGAGGACAGAGTTGCATTAATCAAGGCGGGAAAGAAAGAGAGTGGATTAAAATCTTAGTTGTGTCTTGGGTAAGGAAGTGTCTAATTTTGGAGATGTTTTTAAGGTGGAAGCCGCAGGCTTTAGCCAAGGACTGAATGTGAGGAGTGAAGGAAAGATCTGAGTCAAATGTGACCCTGAGACATCGGGCATGCGGGGTAGGGGTAATGATGGAGTTGTCAACAGTTATAGAGATATTGGGGGTGGAGATTTTGGAAGAAGGGGGGAAAATGAGGAGCTCAGTTTTGGAGAGATTTAGCTTGAGGTAGTGAGAGGACATTCAGGAAGAGATGTGAGAAAGACAGTTAGTGACACGGGTTAGCAAGGAAGGAGATAGGTCTGGTGCAGAGAAGTAGTAGAAAGTGGTGACGGGGCAGAGGAGGCCCCAGAGAAGGATACACTAAAGGTACGGTTTGACAGGTAGGAAGAGAGCCACGAAAGGGCTGTGTCACAGATGCCGAAGGATTGGAGGGTTTGGGGCAAAAGAGAGTGGTCGACAGTGTCAAAGGCTGCGGACAGATCAAGGAGGATAAGCAGAGAGAAGTGGCCTTTTGATTTTGCTGTAAGTAGGTCGTTGGTGACCTTAACAATAGCTGTCTCTGTGGAGTGATAGGGACGAAATCCAGATTGCAGCGGGTCAAGAAGGGAGTTTAACGTAAGGAAATGGGATAGGCGTTCATATACTAGTTTTTCGAGAAGCTTTGAGGGAGGAGGGAAATAGGGCGGTAGTTGGATGGGGAGGTAGGATTAAGGGAAGGTTTTTTTGAGGATAGGTGTGACCAGTGCATGTTTCATCGATGAGGGAAATGTACCAGTGCTGAGGGAGAGGTTGAAAATGTGTGTTAGTATAGGTGTAAGGGTAGCAGAGAGGGAGGGGATAGGGTCAAGGGGACAGGTAGTGAGGTGAGAGCCCAGTATAAGTTCCGAAACTTCTTCCTCAGTAACAGGGGAGAATAAACTAAGTTTCAGGTTATGAGGGTTGTGGTTGAGTGACTGCATTTGAGGGGGGGAGAGAATGGAATTATGTTGAGAGCTGATTTCATGTCTGATGGAGTCAATTTTGTTAATGAAGTGACTGGCAGAGTCTTGAGCTGACAGAGAAGTTGTATTAGGAAGTGGGGGAGGGCGGAGGAGAGTATTGAAAGTGGAGAACAGACGTTTTGGGTTTGAAGAAAGATTAGAGATAAGAGTAGAGAAGTAGTGTTGCTTGTGGAGATTAAGTGCAGAATAGTAGGAGTTCAAGATGAATTTGTAATGAAGAAAATCAGCTGAACTCTGTTATTTTCTCCAATGCCGTTCAGCAGTACGGGAACATCTGCGTAGGTACTGTGTCAGAGGAGTATGCCAGGGCTGAGGATGAGTGTGTGATTTCCGAGCAATGGTAAGAGGGGCGAGATTGTCATGGACGGATATAAGGGTGGAATTATAGTGGCAGATAGATTGTTCAGGGCAGGAAAAGGAGGAGAAGGATGAGAGGAGCGGTTTAAGGGAATTAGCAAGTTGTTGCTGATCTAAAGACATAATGCTTCTGTGAAGTTTGGTGTGAGGAGTAGAAGGTGGGAGAGTTGTAGGAAGGGATGATATGTTGCAAGTAAGGAGATGGTGGTCAGAAAGAGGAAAAGGGGAGTTTGAGAGAGTGCATCGATAGCTAAAGATCAGGTCAAGAGAGTGACCGTCTTTGTGAGTGGGAGAATCAGTCCATTGTGACAGACCGAAAGGAAGTGAGTTGCAGAAGTTGTTTAGCAGATGAAGCTACCTTCTTCAGCTTGCTCCTGTTTGTGTAAAGGGTCTTTTCATATGCAAAAGAAGGGGGAGGGTCTTATTTCTCACTTGCAGTGGGCTTTCCAGCTACCTTTTCAACAAAGCTTAAAGTGTCAGTAAACTTTAAAAATAATGTTATATAATTCTGCACATAGTGCAGAATTATATAACATTATAGTAGCCAAACATTTATAAAACCTAATATTCCCTATTAATTTAAAAAAAAAAATGCTGTTTCACAGACCCGCTCTCTGCTGAGCGGGTCTGTTATATTTACTCGGCACATCGGGCCAGCTGTATAGTCACAGCCCGGCCCGACCGAGCCATAAGACTAAGTGCAGCTTGCTCCTGTCAGCCAATAGAATGCGAGCTCAATCTGATTGGCTGATTGTATCAGCCAATCCGATTGAACTTGAATCTGATTGGCTGATTTAATCAGCCAATCAGATTTTTCCTACCTTAATTCCGATTGGCTGATAGAATCCTATCCCATCTTGGATGACGTCATTTAAAGGAACCTTCATTCGGACTTAGGACGTCGTTAGAAGAGGATGGATCCGCGCCAGCTGCTTCAAGATGGACCCGCTCCGGATGGAAGAAGATAGAAGATGCCGTCTGGATGAAAACTTCTGAGTCTCTGGAGGACCTCTTCTTGCCGGATAGGATGAAGACTTCGGACCCTCTTCTGGACGGATCGGTGATACCCGGCTGGGTGAATACAAGGTAGGGAGATCTTCAGGGGCTTAGTGTTAGGTTTTTTAAGGGGGTTTTGGGTGGGTTAGATTAGGGGTATGTGGGTGGTGGGTTGTAATGTTGGGGGGGGTATTGTATGGTTTTTTTACAGGCAAAAGAGCTGTTTTCTTTGGGGCATGCCCTGCAAAAAGCCCTTTTAAGGGCTGGTAAGGTAATAGAGCTGTTAACTTTTTATTTTGGGGGGCTTTGTTATTTTTTTAGGGGGCTTAGAGTAGGTGTAATTAGTTTAAAATTCTTGCAATCTTTTTTTATTTTTTGTAATTTAGTTTAGTTGATTTAATTGTAGGTAGTTTAGTTTATTTATTGATAGTCTAGTGCTAGGTTTAATTGTAACTTAAGTTAGGATTTATTTTACAGGTAATTTTGTAATTATTTTAACTAGGTAGCTATTAAATAGTAAATAACTATTTAATAGCTATTGTACCTAGTTAAAATAAATACAAAGTTGCCTGTAAAATAGATATAAATCCTGAAATAGCTACAATATAATTATTCGTTATATTGTAGCTATATTAGGGTTTATTTTACAGGTAAGTATTTAGCTTTAAATAGGATTAATTTATTTAATAAGAAATAATTTATTTTGTTAGATTTAAATTATATTTAATTTAGGGGGGTGTTAGGGTTAGGGTTAGCTTTAGAGGTTAATACATTTATTAGAGTAGCGGCGAGGTCCGGTCGGCAGATGAGGGGTTAATACTTGAAGGTAGGTGGCGGCAATGTTAGGGAGGGCAGATTAGGGGTTAATATTATTTATTATAGGGTTTGCGAGGCGGGAGTGCAGCGGTTTAGGGGTTAATACATTTATTAGAGTGGTGGCGAGGTCCGGTCGGCAGATTAGGGGTTAATAAGTGTAGGTAGATAGTGGCGACGTTGGGGGGGGCAGATTAGGGGTTAATAATTATAATGTAGGTGTCGGCGATGTTGTGGGCAGCAGATTAGGGGTTCATAGGGATAACGTAGGTTGCGGCGGTGTCCGGAGCGGCAGATTAGGGGTTAATAATAAAATGCAGGTGTCAGCGATAGCGGGGGCGGCAGATTAGGGGTTAATAAGTGTAAGGTTAGGGGTGTTTAGACTCGGGGTATATGTTAGGGTGTTAGGTGCAGACTTAGAAACCGTTTCCCCATAGGAAACAATGGGGCTGCGTTAGGAGCTGAACGCTGCTTTTTTGCAGTTGTTAGGTTTTTTTTCAGCTCAAACTGCTCCATTGTTTCCTATGGGGATATCATGCACGAGCACGTTTTTCAAGCTGGCCGCTACCGTAAGCAACGCTGGTATTTAGAGTTGAAGTGGCGGTAAATATGCCTGTACACTCCCTTTTTGGAGCCTAACGCAGCCCTTCAGAGAACTCTAAATACCAGCGTTATTTAAAAGGTGCGGGGGGGGGGGGGAAACACGCGTAGCTAACGCACCCCTTTGGCCGCAAAACTCTAAATCTAGCCGAAAGTTATTAAGCTGGTCAGTTCTGAGTTTATAAGGATCAGATATATTTAGATCAAAGTTGTGCCAATAAGCTCTCTGCATATCATGCCAATTTCTTATCTGCATGGCATTTTCATACTCTTCAGATAATAAAAAACACATTTGTACATGTTATATTAAATCAATTTGATGTGAAAGTATTAGAATCTTAAAAGAACAGGCAAAAAAACTTTTAAATATACTTCTATCATCAAATAACTTTGTTCTCTTGCAATCTTTGTTGAAGAGTAAACCTAGTTTGGCTCATAGCTCAGGAGCATTCACATATCTTTAGCACTCAATGACAGCAGTGTGTGCAACAATGAGCCTACCTAGCTTTACTCGTCAATAAAGAATACCAAAAGAACAAAACACAAATTGGATTGGCAAGGTTTTTTTTTTTATTTTAATTGCAAGTTTCATCTGAGCCATGAAAGTTTAATTTAGCCTTTGCTGTCTTAACAAGATACCACATATAACAAAAGTATAGTGTAACTTTATACACTCCAGAAATAGTTGACTCTTCCACCGTAGATGAGTACAATAAAACAAGCAACTATAACATGAAATCATATAGGATTTAGTCTTTTGCACATTAAATAAATAGATTTTGCTTTGTCTGGTGAAAACAGCTGATATTAATTGAAAGAAAGGGGAATTCCTATTGTATCTAACTAAACATATATTAATCAATTTGTCAGCCAAGGGGATAAAGGCAGAATGCCAGAAATGGATATATTATCTAAAGCTTACATTGTTCCCAATATAGATACAAACTCTTTTGGAGTGCTATAAATGAGGAATACTCTATTATAACTTTGCAAAAAGCAAATGATTTCCCTTTTTTTTTCTCCTTTGTTCGGGAATCCAATCTATAGAAGTATACTCTTTGTTCTTGCATGTAAACTATCAGACTATATGGGCCTCCGCTAAAGTGAGATGATATTAAATGATCTTCCAGCACTGCGCTATCTCTAGTTAAATTCTAAAAAAGCAGATTTATTTCATGTAATTGGCAAGAGTCCATGAGCTAGTGACGTATGGGATATACAATCCTTCCAGGAGGGGCAAAGTTTCCCAAACCTCAAAATGCCTATAAATACACCCCTCACCACACCCACAATTCAGTTTTACAAACTTTGCCTCCTATAGCGGTGGTGAAGTAAGTTTGTGCTAAGATTTCTACGTTGATATGCGCTTCTCAGCTTTTTTGAAGCCTGATTCCTCTCAGAGTACAGTGAATGTCAGAGGGATGTGAAGGGAGTATCACCTATTGAATACAATGTTTTTCCTCACAGGAGATCTATTTCATAGGTTCTCTGTTATCGGTCGTAGAGATTCATCTCCTACCTGCCTTTTCAGATCGACGATATGCTCTCATATTTCATTTCCTCTACTGATAACTGTTTCAGTACTGGTTTGGCTATCTGCTTTATGTGGATGGGTGTCTTTTGGTAAGTATTTTTTCATTACTTAAGACACTCTCAGCTATGGTTTGGCACTTTATGTATTTATTTAAAGTTCTCAATATATGTATTGTACTTATATTTGCCATGATTCAGGTTTCAGTATATTTCCTTTTGCAGACTGTCAGTTTGATATCTGGGAAATGCATTTTTTAAGAAAAATTTATTCTTACCTGGGGTATAGTCTTTTTTTCAATTGACTGTTTTTTTAAATTCGCGGGCAGAATTAGTCTTGCGAAATTACGTTCATTGGCGCAAGTTCGTCATTTCCTTCACAAGGTTGCGCATTCTGTGACGCGCGTGTGTCATTTCCGGACCTTTTTGGCACCAAAAAATATTTTTCTGTTTGTTGTGCGTCATACTTGGCGTCAAATATTTTCATTATTTTAAACCCCATTCCTATATGCCTTTTGCCTTTTTTTCTCTATCAGAGGGCTATGCTGTTTGCATTTTTTTCCCCATTCCTGAAACTGCCATATAAGGAAATTGATCATTTTGCTTTATATGTTGTGTTTTCTCTTACATTTGCAAGATGTCTCAATCTGATCCTGTCTCAGCAATCACTGTTGGAACCCTGCTGACTGATAACAGTTCTTCCAAAGCTAAGTACATTTGTTGTAATCTTGTGGAGATTATATCTCCAGCTGTGGTTTGTAATAAGTTGTCATGATAAACTTTTACATGCAGAGAATGTGTCCATCAGTAAATAGTACATTGCCTGTTGCTGTTCCTTTAACATCTAATGTACAAGATGTACCTGTGAATTTATAAGAATTTATTGCTGATTCTATTCAGAAGGCTTTGTCTGCCATTCTAGCAAATATCAATTGCAGGAAGCAATTGAAAGGATGTACTTAGATAGCACTCACCAGCAAGTAATCAATTTAGGTCCAATGCTACCATAGGTAAAGATGCCCAGAGAAGGGCGGTTTTAAAACTTAACTTTTATTAGAATTGTTAAAATCCTTACAACACATTAAAAATCACAAACAGTGTGAGGTGAGGGAATGCTACTCCGAAGGAGGAATTATCAAATTGTATATTATAGGTATATTCTCAGGAGGATGTCCTCACTATTGTGGGGTGCTACATGTACCTCGGGTATCACCCTTTTATATGAGATCCTGAGTTATATCTCAGGTGTGGCCGATCCACCAATAGTTATGTTAGTCCTCTGTGAGAGGGGTGTGAGTAATAATATTCAGATATTAAGGACCCAGGCTGTAAAAGTCCCCGCTTACTATTTGCCACTCTGTTGTTTGAAATAGAATAGCATTACCACCTTGTTGAATGCACTGGGGGAATTATCTGCTGCATCATCCTAGGTTAGGTTGATGTTATTATACTGTGAGGCGGTATTTGTAAGACGATATGGCACCCCTTTTAAATATCGTTATACCCACTTATACACGGGGGTTCAGGAGTATTCCCCTACTTATAGGGATAATCAAGTTAGGGGTTTTCCAGTATTAATCTGGTATTGCAACTATTCTGTACTCGTATGTAGATAGCTCTATGGGTTACTTGAAATTGTTTATGGGTACCAATAATTATATTAATGGGATTCCATTCAGAGAGCTAAACATACACATAAATCCGGTACAATATCAGTTTATTTAATACTGGATGAGGATACCTAGTATAAACAAATACATATTGCAGTGTGCGGTGCTTATACTTGTGTAATGGCGCTTAGCATTTAGGTGAGAACTTTTTATGATAAATTCGGGCAAAACTCAGCTGTAAAATGACGGTTGCGGTATTAAAAATGATTTCTTTTAGTTACACTGACCTCCTTGGTGTCAGAGCCACTAACTAATACAACTGAGATATCAGAATAATGCCCCTAATTGATTACGTATACACAGGCTTCCGTAGCGTCAGTGATACTAATATAGGTTCCCTTACATATGGTTAAAGTTAGCAGCGTACATCACCAGTAATTACTGTCAATATTGGCCCCCAAATATGGTCTGATATATCTCCTAGATAAGTATTATATGCTGGTTAGGAGTATATAGCTTATTCTGCCGATAAATTATCTATGGTTACCATTAACAAAATAGCAAAGCGGGTGTTTTAGACTTGGTAGTAAAAATTATATTACCGTTAAACCTCCCAAGTTTTTTTAAGATAAATAGGTCACTTAATATTTTAGGTTAAGGAAGCATTGAAGCCCCCTTACCATAATGTGTCAATTCGTGGTATATCTATTATTTGAGGTAGCGATTTAAAAGGTGCTGATACAAATAATTAGCAACTGGTATACGGCTAGGATATCTCCATTGCACACACTCTCTCACGCATATACCTTTTTAAATTATTTTCTAATTAAACATTCATACACCAAATCACACTGTTGTTTTAGTTAAAAAGGAGAAATGTTCTCCAGCTGCCCTGACATGTTTCGCCACAAAGGCTTTGTCAAAGGTGGGGCGTCCGCCGAACTTGGGGCTTTTTATTGGCTGACCGGTGGGAGGTTCTCCCCCTTCGGCTATAGTGATTGGTTCCCTGCTTCTCCTATTGTATTTGTAGGAGAAGGGGGTGTGTAACGGGTTCGCCATTTCTATCAGGTCTTATTGGATGTCTGTCTTTAATTCTGAATAACCGATTGAGATGCTTATGCGAGTAACAGGGGTTGTGTTACTAAGTGCGATGGGATTCTGAAGGGGATATGAGGTGGTTAAATCGCTAGGTTACAGGGGTTGACACCTACAAATTAAACCGTTCTTCCTTATAGGAGACCTAATAGTAGTCTGATCGTAATTAAAAATAAATAAAAAATAAACGGAGATAACACTTTCCATGATTTACTGTATAATCATTGGTGACACGTCATGTTATAAAGGGAACATTGTGTGAGACCATTCGTGTGGATGAGATCAGGATGTACTCCTGTTACAAGTGGTGATACCGTGTAAGGGTGAAAAATGTGTAAACAAACAATGAAAAGAAAACTAGTGCCCTGTTTATGTGTGAATGCAAAAAAGTGAAACACTTGATCAAATGTCCAATTATTTAACCTAGTTAAGTTCTAGGTTCCAAGACGGAATTATGATTTAAATAGTGTATTGATAATGTGCAAACAGGTGCCCAGTCCCAATATGTCCTGGGCTGTCCAAACAATTTTATTAGTGAATTTTAACAGATCTAAATAAATCTGGACTTCTCAGACTTAGGGTAACGCTTAATATTACCTTGGTAGGTGTACTTACACCATAGAGTGTGCAAATAAATTATAAAGTGCAACATTTGCATTGCTGCAAAAAAGTGAAGGAAGAGGTAGGTTTTTAACAAGTTTATGATTAATTATTTATTGATAAGTCAACCAATGAAAGTGGTAAATGGAACCTATTCATTTAAGGCTCCCATTATATATTATTATACGATCTTACGGTCCCACTCTTATGCGGTTTCATGTAGTTAGTACACAGTTTTACTTGGACTATATAGGGGTTGAAGTAAAGTTACATTAGTTTTGTTATATATCCTTTTTTACTAACTGGTACTTCTCAAGTTTTCCCTTTTTAAATCCTGGTAGTATTATATCTCATTCTCACATCCTGGGATGTCATGTTTGGATGTGTATTAGTGTATATATCCAAGGTTCTTGTTAGTCTCTGAATTTGTTCATTTTTACAGAAAACAATAATAGTTGTTTTGTTCGTTTAATCCCTTTGGATACACACTATCTAGTAGATATATCCATCTACACTCTGCCCTTAACAAGGCCTGTTCTATATTGCCCCCTCTAATGCCTAAGGATATTTTTTCTATTCCTTGGCACTTTAGCTCTCTCGGGTTAGAGAAATGGCGTTTAAGGAAATGGAGAGCCACTGAGGTTATGGTTTTTCCATCTTCAAGGTCCTTTGCAGCATTTTTAATGTTCCTTACATGCTCCTGTAGTCTGACTTTGAGCTGGCGGCTGGTCATTCCAACATAGATCTTGGAACAGCTGCAAGATAATATATATATTACATTGTCCGATGTACAGCTGATGTAATTCTTAATTTTGTGTGTGTGGCCAAACCTATCTTGAATCATATCCGTTCTACGGATATATTTACATGAGGAGCAAGTGCCGCATGAGAAAGATCCTGCCCGAATGGTAGTCCTTGTTTTCCCCACTTGGTAGTGGCTACGGGATACCATGTCTTTTATGTTCTGGGTTCTCCTGTATCCTATTTGTATCTTTTCTCCTATAATTGGCTTCAGATCTGGATCTAGGGTAAGGATGTGCCAGTGTTTGTTCAGTATATCATTTACAGCTTGCACTTGTGGATTGTATGTTAAAATTAGTCTGGTTTGTTCATCTTTCCTCTTGGTCTTTTTGTGTAGTAATTCTGTTCGATTGGTATGGATTGCCCTATTTTTGGCTCTTTTGATATTTCTTTTGCTATATCCTCTGTCCTCTAGTCGTTGCTCCAGAATTCTGGATTGCTCTTTGAAAAGATGTATATTGCTACAATTCCTTCTTATCCTCAGAAATTCCCCAACCGGTAAAGATTTGGTGGTTCCGGGGGCGTGAGAGCTGCTGTTATCCAATAAGCTGTTAGTCGCTGTTTCTTTTCTGTAGAGATTAGTTTGTATTCGTCCCTCCTGATCTTTGAAAATTGTAAGATCTAGGAAATCTATCTCTTTTTGGCTCATTGTGTAAGTTAACTTGATGTTTAGATCATTCTGATTGAGATTATGGAGGAAAATCTCTAATTCTTCCTTACTTCCTTCCCACATGAACAGAATGTCATCTATGTACCGAATCCAGAAAGGTATTTTATCTGTTTCGGTAGAGTGCATATCGTTGAATACCACATGTTTCTCCCAGAAACCTAAGAACAAGTTGGCGTAGGTAGGGGCACAGGCCGTGCCCATCGCCGTCCCTTGAACTTGTAAGTAAAACTGGTTGGCAAAGGTGAAGAAATTGTATTTAAGGACAAATTCCAATAGTTTTAGGATGAACAGATCATGATCCTCCTCTTCAGAGGAGCCTTGATTAAGAAAGAATTGAACAGCCCTGAGTCCCTTGTCATGTTCTATGGAGGTGTATAGGGATTCAACGTCCGCTGTGACAAGCCAGGTTTCTTTTCTGGCGTTGCTATTTTCCAATCTTTGTAAGACCTCCATGGTGTCTTTGACATAGGAGGGGAGGGCCTCCACAAATTCTCTCAATCTGTGGTCCACATATCGACTGGCATTTTCTGATAGGCACTCATTGCCAGAGACAATGGGCCTACCAGGCGGATTGGTGATGTTTTTGTGAACCTTGGGAATGAGATAAAAGGTAGCGATTTTGGGGTGTTTGACTGTGAGGAACTTTATTTCATCAGTATTTATGATTCCTCTGCTACTGCCTTCTTTGATGATATTGTTATAGATCTTGCTATATGTTTCACTTGGATTGTTGAATAGCTTTTGATAGCATTGTCGATTTTTTAGTTGTTTCTCAACTTGTTTTAGATACATGGGTAAAGGCCAGAGGACGATGTTTCCCCCCTTGTCCGCTTCCCTTATTATTATATCATTCCATGTCTGGATTTCTTTAAGAGCCAATTTTTCGGTTCTTGTAAGGTTCTGTTCCGGATAGCCCATTTTTAATTGTGAGATTTCTTCACAGACCACCTGATTGTATATTTCCAATTGAGTGGATAGGTTGTATTTTGGTACAAATGTGGACCTAGCCTTCAAATTTCGTCTCCAGGATTTGGATTGAGATTCATTATCCTGTAATAGGCTTTCCAAATCTTGTATGCTCCTCCTATCAGCTTCTGACAGGGTGGGATCAGATTTTTTGGCAAAGAATTTCTTTAGATTTAATTTTCGTATATACAGCTGTATATCTTTGATTATTTCGAATTTGTTAAGTTGTCCCGTAGGACAGAAAGATAGACCTTTAGATAATACAGAGATATGATCTGGAGATAAAAAGTGCTCGGACAAGTTTATGATTTTTAGTGATTTAGTCTCATCTGAGAGAAAGGACTCGGGGCTCTCTGATGTTGTCTGCCCCTCCGAGGTGTTCCTCTGGGGTAACCTCTTGACCTGGTTGGTTTTTTGTTTGTACTTCTGGCCTCTTCTGGAGGTTCTACCTCTTCTGATGTGCCTTCGTCTAAAAAATTCTTTCTCTTGTTTCTAGTTGGTAAGGAGAAAGTGGCAGTAGAAGTACTGGGAGTCTCTCCATTGTTGTCATTACCTATATTGTCCTCCCCATCCGTATCAGAAATATCACTTTGGATTATATTAGGATGGTTAGTTCTGGGGGTACCTTTGTAGAAGTTTCTTCTTCTCCACTTATAGATCTTTTTCTCTTTATAATCATTGATATCTCTAAATAGCTTGCCCTGTTTCATATCTCGCAACTCTTTAATATATTGGTCTAATTCTTTCTGATAAGTTTTGTACATCTTTTCAAAATCTGAGTGTAGTTTGTATTTTTTGAGTTGTGTATATTGTTCTTGGATAGCTGTTTCTAGTTTGTCATATTTTTCTTTATCATGGCGTATCAGGATGTTCATAAGTTTGACCGAGCATTCTGATAGAGCTGTTTCCCAATCTTCTGTTAGTACTGGGTTCTCAAACTCAAATGTCGGGAACAACTGAATTCTTAATCCTCTAGGGATTAGTTTTTGTTGAATGTATTTGTCAAAAAATTGTTACACAAGTATAAGCACCGCACACTGCAATATGTATTTGTTTATACTAGGTATCCTCATCCAGTATTAAATAAACTGATATTGTACCGGATTTATGTGTATGTTTAGCTCTCTGAATGGAATCCCATTAATATAATTATTGGTACCCATAAACAATTTCAAGTAACCCATAGAGCTATCTACATACGAGTACAGAATAGTTGCAATACCAGATTAATACTGGAAAACCCCTAACTTGATTATCCCTATAAGTAGGGGAATACTCCTGAACCCCCGTGTATAAGTGGGTATAACGATATTTAAAAGGGGTGCCATATCGTCTTACAAATACCGCCTCACAGTATAATAACATCAACCTAACCTAGGATGATGCAGCAGATAATTCCCCCAGTGCATTCAACAAGGTGGTAATGCTATTCTATTTCAAACAACAGAGTGGCAAATAGTAAGCGGGGACTTTTACAGCCTGGGTCCTTAATATCTGAATATTATTACTCACACCCCTCTCACAGAGGACTAACATAACTATTGGTGGATCGGCCACACCTGAGATATAACTCAGGATCTCATATAAAAGGGTGATACCCGAGGTACATGTAGCACCCCACAATAGTGAGGACATCCTCCTGAGAATATACCTATAATATACAATTTGATAATTCCTCCTTCGGAGTAGCATTCCCTCACCTCACACTGTTTGTGATTTTTAATGTGTTGTAAGGATTTTAACAATTCTAATAAAAGTTAAGTTTTAAAACCGCCCTTCTCTGGGCATCTTTACCTATGGTAGCATTGGACCTAAATTGATTACTTGCTGGTGAGTGCTATCTAAGTACATCCTTTCAATTGCTTCCTGCAATTGATATTTGCTAGTTAGTCTCTCCCTATGTACAGCACCCAAGTCCCCCAGAACACTATTGGTATTTCTCATACTCTGAGAAGAAATTAGAAAACTAGTGGGACACAGCATCAGTAGTGCCGTCGTCTTTCTCTTGTCTGTTTCTTTGTCTGCCATTCTACCTTCTAATTAATGTAAAGGTCTTTTAAAACGTCTCATAAAGTTGATGAAATTTCAAATCACCGACAACATACTGAATTATCCTCCTCTGATGAGGATCTGTCTGATTCAGAAGATCCTTCCTCAGATATTGACACTAACAAATCTACTTATTTATTTAAAATGGAGTACATTCGTTCTTTGTTAAAAAAGTGTTGATTATATTGGATTGAGAAGACTAGTCCTCCTTAATATTAAAACTAGTAAAACGTTTAAATTCTGTTTTTAAACCTCCTGTCATTTTTCCAGAGATTTTTCTAGTTCCTGATGCTATTTCTGATATGATTTCTAAGGAATGGAATAGGCCTGGTACTACTTTTATTCCTTCTTTAAAGGTTTAAAAAAAAAAAAAAAAAAAAGAATTGTATCCTTTGCCAGCAGTTACATTGGAGTTTTGGGAAAAGATCCCAAAAGTTGTTGGGGCTATCTCTACTCTTGCTTAGCGTACTACTATTCCTATGGAAGATAGTACTTCTTTTTTAAGATCCTTTAGATAGAAAACTTGAATCTTATCTAAAGAAAGCCTATTTATATTCGGGTCATCTTCTCAGGCCTGCATTTTCTTTGGCTGATGTTGCAGCTGCATCAACTTTTTGGTTAAAAAATTAGCGCAACAATTGGAATTGGATTATGATTTGTCTAGCATTGTTCGCTTGCTTCAACATGCTAATCAGTTTATTTGTGATGCCATTTTTTTTAATCAAAATTGATGTTAAATCTGTTTTTAGCTATTTTAGCTAGAAGAGCTTTGTGGCTTAAATCTTGGAATACTGACATAACTTCTGAGTCCAGATTGCTATCTCTTTCTTTCCAATGTAATAAGTTATTTGGTTCTCAGTTGATTTTGATTCTCAACTGTCACTGGGGGAAGGGAGTTTTTTGCCTTAGGATAAGACTTAAGGGTAAATCTAAAGCTTCTAACCGTTTTCGTTCCTTTTGACTAAATAAGGAACAGAAACCTATTCCTTCCCCAAAGGAATCTATTTCCAATTGGAAATTTTCTTCAAATTGGATTAAATCCAAGCCTTTTAAGGAACCAAAGCCAGCCTCTAAGTCCGCATGTAGGTGCGGCCCTCATTCCAGGTCATCTGGTAGGGGGCAGATTAAGATTTCTCAGGGTATCGAATAGGATTCAGAGTAAAACCTCCTGTGAGAAGATATTTTCTCACGCATTCCAGCAAATCCAGTAAAGACTCAGGCTTTCCTGAAGTGTGTTTCAGACCTGGAGTTTCAGGGGTAATCATGCCAGTTCCGTTTCAGGAACAGGATTTGGGGTTTTATTCAAATCTATTCATTGTCCCAAAGAAGGGAAATTCATTCAGGCCAGTTCTGGATCTGAAATTTTTTTTTAATCTTTATGTAAGAGTACCAACTTTCAAATGGTGATTATAAGGACTATTCTGCCTTTTGTTCAGTAAAGGTATTATATGTTCACCATAGACTTACAGGGTGCATATCTTCATATTCTGATTCATCCAGTTCATTTTCAGTTTCTGAGATTCTCTTTTCTAGATAAGCTTCAGTTGATCAGATTTGCAAAGCAGCAACTTGGTCTTCTTTGCATGCATTTACTAAATTCAACCATTTTGATGTATTTGCTTCTTCGGAAGCAGTTTTTGGTAGAAAAGTTGTTTAGGCAGCTGTTTCAGTTTGATTCTTCTACTTATGATTTAAGTTTTTCCTTTCATTTATGTGAAAAAACTTATATTTAGGTTGTGGATTAATTTTTTTCAGCGAATTGGCTGTTTTTATTTTATCCCTCCCTCTCTAGTGACTCTTGCGTGGAGTTCCACTTCTTGGGCATTGCTATCCCATACGTCACTAGCTCATGGACTCTTGCCAATTACATGAAAGAAAACATAATTTATGTAAGAACTTACCTGATAAATTAATTTCATATTGGCAAGAATCCATGAGGCCCACCCTTTTTTATGGTGGTTATGATTTTTTTTGTATAAAGCACAATTATTTCCAAATTCCTTTGTTGATGCTTTTTACTCCTTTCTTTTTCACCCCACTTCTTGGCTATTCGTTAAACTGAATTGTGGGTGTAGTGAGGGGTGTATTTATAGGCATTTTGAGGTTTGAGAAACTTTGCCCCTCCTGGTAGGATTGTATATCCCATACGTCACTATCTCATGAACTCTTGCCAATATGAATATAAGAAATTAATTTATCAGGTAAGTTCTTACATAAATTATGTTTTTGCTATACAGTACTTCTATCCAAGGGGCATTCCCTGCGTTTCTGTATGTGAAGGAGAGAAAAGCCCAGTGCAATATTTCACTGCATGACAGTTCTGCTGTATTTATACTTTTTGTTTTGTATTTCTTTCATAAGATGATGAGAGTCCACAAGCTATAACATTTGGGATTAAGCTCACTCCACTAGGAGGCAGGCAAAAATTACCCAACACATCAAGAGCTTTAATCCCTCCCACTTCCTGCTTCTGAGGAAAAAAGCCAAGCTGTCATTGGCGAAACGTACGTCGGAGTGTGGTGATGTCACCGAATGGACGGAGTTTCTCCTACTGAACCTGGTAACCGCATCTCAAAGACACTGTGAATATAGCGGTCAGCGATAGCGGTGATTCTTGCATTGGAACATGCTCTTACTTTTGCCTGGTGACCTCACTTTTTATTACTACTAAAATTATTCAACTTTTATCCACTTCTGTGTCTCCATTTGGAGTTTCCTTGAGCCTTAATATCTAGAGCTTGATTCTGAAGCTAAAGACTATGTGAGTACCCTCATTCAATATTATCTGCTTGTAAATCATTTGCATGACTTCACTATACATTTTTCCTTTTCTCTCAGGTACTCTCTGGATTTACCAGCTACACCGGGGACTTTGAAAATATCCTTTCTTTCTAATGACATGGCGAGTCCACAGATCATCTAATTACTATTGGAATATTCACCTCCTGGCCAGCAGGAGGCGGCAAAGAGCACCACAGCAAAGCTGTTAAATATTTCCTCTCTTCCCTCCAACCCCAGTCATTTTCTTTGCCTACGTTAGAGTAAGGAAGTGGTAAAGTTAGGTGCTGGAAAGATTCTTCAATTAAGATTTTATTATTTTATTTGCAGTACTAGTATGTGCTGTTTTTACTCCAGGGTGTAGCTGTAGTCCATTTCAGTCTCTTCAGTAGAGCATTGGTGGCTTTTAAACAAACTTGTGGGACATAATTCTCACTGCGCCTCTCTCATATTTAAATAAAAGTTATTATTATTTTCCACAGGTCAATGTGAGGGAAAGGACCTCTCCAAACCTAGTGAGCTGCCTTGCTGCCAGGCAGATTTATTGAGGTAAGTGCTAATTTATTTTCTTAAGCAGCTTTAAGGAAAAAACATGGCACTTTACTATTTCCCTAACAGGGATATTTAATACATTACTCCTAGTGTTGTAAGGGGGATTATGTATGGCAGTTTTGCAGGCACTGGGGACTTGAGGAGAACTTGGCTTATTTTGGTGGTTTTATTAGGGCTTGTGTGAGGTAAAAATTTATCTGTTGTACACTTATTTTTCTCTCACTTCCTGTATATGGAGGAGAGATATCTGCATCTTAACGTTTTTCAAATCAAACGGTTATTTGCTAGCCTGACATCTCTGAAGCAGCTCCATTTTGAATTTAAGAATCAGTTATTTTGTTATCCTGCTAGGATAGGCACCTCAGTAAAGCTATAGCTGAGGTGTAGAGGCTGTTTGAGGTGTTAAGACGTTTTTATTTCACATATCTTGAAAAATAAAGCAGTAACGTTTTTTGTTTTTTATTCAAAAAATAAAGCAGTTTCTTTTTTGCATTGCATAAAAAATGAAGCAGTTTCTTTTTCAAATTTAAAGAGACAGTAACGTTTTTTTCTTTTATTAAATTTGATCATAATTAAATTAATTATTTATATTTATTCTGTTAAGATGGACAAATACTTTGTTGTAGATTACAGATGTCCTTTATGTTTGAATGCTAATATTGAACCACCAATTCCTTTTTTGTTCCTCATGTTTTGAGAGAACTTAAAATTTTAAGGATAGACTTTTTGAGCCAATATTGTCTAAGACGGATGCTGTCTTCTGACAATGTTCAAAATATGCCGCATTTTCCCTTACCAGATCGGGCTACAGAAATTATTGTTAAGGAAGGGAGAAAGCTTTTTCTCCTCCTATTTTTAAGAAGATGTTTCTCATTGATGACTCTATTAAGGAGTCTTGACAAACGGTCCCCAAGGTGGAAGGGGCAATTTCCACTTTAGCTAAGAGAACTACTATTCACATAGAGGATAGCTGTTCTTTTAAGGATCCTATGGATACGAAACTGGAGGGTTTTCTTAAGAAAATGTATGTTCACCAGGGGTTGCAATGGCAACCTGCGGTATGTATTGCTACCGTTTGTAGTGCAGCTGGCATACTGGTTTGATGCGCTGTCTGATTCCATTCAAACAGACACTCCCCTTGAAGAGATCCAGGACAGGATCAAGGCTCTTAAATTGGCTAATTCTTTTATTTCTGATGCTTCCCTTCAGGTTATCAAATTGGGAGCAAAGATTTCTAGTTTTGCCATTCTGGCTCGCAGAGCTTTATGGATGAAATCTTGGTCTGCAGATGTGTCATCTAAGTCTAGGCTTTTGGCTATTCCATACAAGGGTAAGACCTTGTTTGGCCCAGCCTTGGCTGAGATTATTTCTGACATTACAGGAGGAAAAGAACATTTCCTTCCTCAGGATAAGAGAAATAAGCAGAAGGGATTTCAGAGTAATTTTTGTTACTTTCGAAACTTCAAGGGTAAACCTTCTTCTCCCTCTACAAAACAGGAACAGTCCAAACCTGCCTGGAGACTCAACCAATCTTGGAATAAGAGAAAGCAATCCAATAAGCTCGCTAATGAATCAAAGTCAGCATGAAGGGTCTGCCCCCAATCCAGGACCAGGTCTTGTGGGGGGCAGACTTTCCTTTTTCACTCAGGCTTGGGTTCGGGATGTTCAGGATCCTTGGGCGATAGACATTGTGTCCCAAGGATACAAACTAGAATTCAAGACCTTTGCCCCCAGGGGCAGATTTCTTATCTCAAGATTATCGGTCGACCAGATAAAAAGAGGCATTCTTATGTTGTGTTTGGGATCTATCTGTACCTTCATGTTCCCATCCACAGGGATCATCACAAGTTTCTGAGATTTGCCTTTCTCCACAAACACTTTGTTTGTGGCTCTTCCCTTCAGACTTGCTACAGCTCCCAGATTTTTTTCAAAGGTTCTGGGATCTCTGTTGGCAGTGCTCCGGTTACAGGGTATTGCAGTGGCACCTTATCTGGATGACATTCTGGTTCAGGCCCAGTCCTTTCAACTAGCAATCTCCCACACTGAAATGCTGTTATCCTTCCTATGTTCTCACGGTTGGAAGGTTAATCTGGATAAGAGTTCCTTAATTCCATCTACAAGGGTAGTCTTCTTGGGAACCATAATAGATTCAGTTCTAATGAAGAAATTTCTGACAGAGGTCAGAAAATCAAAGATTTTCGATTCTTGTCTGTCTCTTCAGTTCTCTCCTCAGCCATCAGTGGCTCAATGTATGGAGGTAATAGGCCTGATGGTAGCCGCCATGGATATTATTCCTTTTGCTCGTTTCCATTTCAGACCTCTGCAATTATGCATGCTCAGGCAGTGGAACAGGGATTATGCGGATCTGTCTCTGAGAATTCATTTGGATCAGATGACAAGAGATTCTCTTCCTTGTTGGTGGTCTCAGGATCATCTCTCCCAGGGAACCTGTTTTCGCAGACCTACCTGGGTGATGGTGAACACGGACGCCAGCCTGATAGGTTGGGGAGCAGTCTGGGGCCTCCTAAGGGCTCAGGGGACATGGACTCGGGAAGAATCTGTTCTCTCCATAAACATTCTAGAGCTAAGAGCAATCTTCAATGTTCTTCTGGCTTAGCCTCAGTTAGCTTCTGCCCGGTTTATCAGATTTCAGTCGGACATCATAACCTCAGTGGCTTACATCAACCATCAGAGTGGAACTCGGAGTTCTTTGGCCATGAAAGAGGTGTCCAAGATTATTCAGTGGGCAGAGACCCACAACTGTTGTCTATCTGCGATCCACATTCCAGGAGTGGACAATTGGGAATGGATTTTCTGAGCAGACAGACCTTTCACCCTGGAGAATGGGAATTACATCCGGAAGTGTTTTCCAACTTGATTCTCAAATGGGGACAGCCGGATCTAGATCTTATGGCATCTCATCAGAATGCCAAGCTCCCAAGGTACGAGTTGAGGTCCAGGGACCCTCAGGCGGTTCTGATAGATGCTCTAGCAGTTCCTTGGAACTTCAGTCTTGCATACCTATTTCCTCCATTCACTCTCCTTCCTCGAGTCATTGCTCGGATCAAGCAAGAGAGAGCACCAGTGATTCTCATTGCTCCGGCGTGGCCTCACAGGATTTGGTATGCAGACCTAGTGGAGATGTCATCTCTCCCCCCTTGGAAGCTTCCTCTAAGGAAGGACCTTCTACGTCAAGGACCCTTCCTTCATCCAAATCTAGTTTCTCTGAAGCTGACTGCTTGGAGATTGAACGCTTAATTTTATTTAAGCGCGATTTTTCGGATTCGGAAAATTTACCATAAGATGGTGAAAATATCTGTATTGTTGTAAAGCCAAAGGCTACTTATGGAGTAGAGTTTGGATTCCTAGGATTTTATCTTTTCTCCAAAAAGGTTTGGAGAAGGTTTTTATCGGCAAGTTCCTTGAAGGGTCAGATTTCTGCCTCGTCTATTTTGTAACATAAACGTCTGGCAGAGGTTACAGATGTTCAATCGTTCTGTCAGGCCTTGGTCAGAATCAGGCCTGTGTTCAAACCTGTTACTTCTCCCTGGAGTCCTTAATCTTGTGCTTAAGGTTCTTCTGCAGGCTCCGTTTGAGCCTATGCATTCCTTAGATATTAAGTTGTTATCTTGGAAGGTTTTGTTTCTTGTTGCTATTTCTTCTACTCGTAGAGTCTCTGAGCTCTCCGCTTTACAGTATGAGTCTCCGTACCCTTTTTTTCATTCGGATAAAGTTGTTTAACCTACTAAATTAGGTTTTCTTCCTAAAGTAGTTTCAGATCGGAACATTAATAAGGAAATTGTTCCTTCTTTATGTCCTAATCCTCCTCATAAGGAACGTCTTCTACACAACCTAGACGTGGTTCGTGCTCTGAAATTCTATTTACAGGCGACTAAGGATTTTCGTCAGTCTTCTGCTCTGTTTGTAGATTTCTCTGGGAAACGTAAGGAGCAGAAAGCTAAGGCTACTTCTCTTTCTTTGTGGCAGAAGAGTATAATTCGCTTTGCCTATGAAACTGCTGGACTCCTGAGAAGGTTACGGCTCATTCTACGAGGGCTGTTTCCTCTTCCTGGGCATTCAAAAATGAAGCTTCTGTGGAACAGATTTGCAAGGCTGCAACTTGGTCATCTCTACACACTTTTTCAAAATTCTAAAAGTTTGATACTTTTGCCTCGGCTGAGGAGAAAGGTTCTTCAAGCAGTGGTTCCTTCTGTTTAGGTTCCCTGTCTTGTCCATCCCTTACCATCTGTGTCCTCTAGCTTGGGTACTGATTCCCAATAGTAATTAGATGATCTGTGGACTCACCGTGTCATTAGAAAGAAAACAAAATTTATGCTTACCTGATAAATTTATTTCTTTTTTGACATGGTGAGTCCACAGCCCCGCCCTGTTTTTTTATGACAGGGTATTTTTTTGTTATGTTATAAACCTCAGGCACCTCTGCACCTTGTTGCTTCCTTTCTCTCCTTTACTTAGGTCGAATGACTGGAGATGGAGGGAAGGGAGGTGATATTTAACAGCTTTGCTGTGGTGCTCTTTGCCGTCTCCTGCTGGCCAGGAGGTGAATATCCCAATAGTAATTAGATTATCTGTGGACTCACCGTGTCAAGAAATAAATACATTTATCAGGTAAGCATAAATTTCGTTTTTGTGCACTATCACATTGTTTTTTGGTTTATTTATATATATATATATATATATATATATATATATATATATATCCTTATCTGTCCGTGTGCCCAATATTATGTTGGGAAAACAAAGGCCACTTTGAGGGAATGCATGGCATACCATAGACTGGCTATAGGACACTCTGACCAACCGGTGGCTCGCCATTTTGCAGAGAAGTCCCATCCTGTCTCTTCGATCAGATCCATTCTTATTGATCATGTGCCTAAACTTGATCAAGCAGAGATAGGGATAAAATTCTCCTGATACGGGTGGCTCAATGGATTTACAGATTGGGGACAATTCATCCAGGAGCGCTCAATTACCCACACATGTATAATGCAGTCACTCTCTTCAGACCAATGTTCTCAGTATAGTGTGGTACAACTTTGTTCTCAATTATAAATATTATGTAGCAATGTATCCAAATAGGAGTATACCTTGGAGTCTATACACTATCTGATCAATAAGATCATATTAAAGGGACACTGAACCCAATTTTTTTTCTTTCGTGTTTCAGATAGAGCATGCAATTTTAAGCAACTTTCTAATTTACTCCTATTATCCATTTTTCTTCATTCTCTTGCTATCTTTATTTGAAAAAAGGCATCTAAGCTTTTTTTTTTTTTTGGTTCAGAACTCTGGATAACACTTTTATTGGTGGATGATTTATCCACCAATCAGCAAGAAGAACCCAGGTTGTTCACCAAAAATGGGCCGGCATCTAAACTTACATTCTTGCATTTCAAATAAAGATACCAAGAGAATGAAGAAAATTTGATAATAGGAGTAAATTAGAAAGTTGCAAAAGAAAAAATTTGGGTTCAGTGTCCCTTTAAGTGTAAGAATGTAATCATAGTAACATTATGTTTCTAGTTCTAAGTTTGTAACACTTTGAAAATAATTGCCATGAAAAAAACTTAATTTATGCTTACCTGATAAATGTATTTCTCTTGTGGTGTATCCAGTCCACGGGTTCATCCATTACTTGTGGGATATTCTCCTTCCCAACAGGAAGTTGCAAGAGGACACCCACAGCAGAGCTGTCTATATAGCTCCTCCCCTAACTGCCACCTCCAGTCATTCGACCGAAGACAAGCAAGAAAAAAGGAGAAATTATAGGGTGCAGTGGTGACTGTAGTTTAAAAAATAAAAAACACCTGCCTTAAAATGACAGGGCGGGCCGTGGACTGGATACACCACAAGAGAAATACATTTATCAGGTAAGCATAAATTTTGTTTTCTCTTGTAAAGGTGTATCCAGTCCACGGGTTCATCCATTACTTGTGGGATACCAATACCAAAGCTTTAGGACACGGATGAAGGGAGGGACAAGGCAGGAACTTAAACAGAAGGCACCACTGCCTGTAAGACCTTTCTCCCAAAAATAGCCTCCAAAGAAGCAAAAGTATCGAATTTGTAGAATTTAGAAAAAGTGTGAAGTGAAGACCAAGTCGCCGCCTTACAAATCTGTTCAACAGAGGCCTCATTTTTAAAAGCCCATGTGGAAGCCACCGCTCTAGTGGAATGAGCTGTAATTCTTTCAGGAGGCTGCTGGCCAGCAGTCTCATAAGGTAAGTGGATTATGCTTCTCAGCCAAAAAGAAAGAGAAGTTGCCAAAGCCTTTTGGCCTCTCCTCTGTCCAGAGTAGACAACAAACAAAGCAGATGTTTGATGAAAATCCTTTGTAGCTTGTAAATAAAACTTTAATGCACGAACCACATCAAGATTGTGTAAAAGACATTCCTTCTTTGATGAAGGATTAGGACATAATGAAGGAACAACAATCTCCTGATTGATGTTCTTATTAGATACTACCTTAGGAAGAAACCCAGGTTTGGTACGCAAAACTACCTTATCTGCATGGAAAATCAGATAAGGGGAATCACACTGTAAAGCAGATAACTCCGAAACTCTTCGAGCCGAGGAGATAGCTACTAGGAACAGAACTTTCCAAGATAAAAGTTTAATATCTATGGAATGCAAAGGTTCAAATGGAACCCTTGAAGAACTTTAAGAACTAAATTTAAACTCCATGGCGGAGCAACAGGTTTAAACACAGGCTTAATTCTAACTAAAGCCTGACAAAACGCCTGAACGTCTGGAACCTCAGCCAGACATTTGTGCAAAAGAATAGATAGAGCAGAAATCTGTCCCTTTAAGGAACTAGCAGACAATCCTTTCTCCAATCCCTCTTGGAGAAAGGATAAGATTCAAGGAATCCTGACTCTACTCCATGAGTAACCCTTGGATTCACACCAATGAAGATATTTACACCATATCTTATGATAGATTTTCCTAGTGACAGGCTTTCGAGCCTGAATTAAGATATCAATGACCGACTCGGAAAAACCATGCTTTGATAGAATCAAGCGTTCAATCTCCAAGCAGTCAGACGCAGAGAAATTAGATTTGGATGTTTGAAAGGACCTTGAAGTAGAAGGTCCTGCCTCAGCGACAAAGTCCATTGTGGAAAGGATGACATGTCCACCAGATCTGCATACCAAGTCCTGCGTGGCCACGCAGGAGCTATCAAATTCACAGAAGCTCTCTCCTGCTTGATCTTGGCAATCAGACGAGGGAGCAGAGGAAAAAGGTGGAAACACATAAGCCAGGCTGAAGGACCAGGGCGCTGCTAGAGCATCTATCAGTGCTACCTTGGGATCCCTGGACCTGGACCCGTAACGAGGAAGCTTGGCGTTCTGACGAGACGCCATGAGATCCAGTTCTGGTTTGCCCCATAGTTGAATCAATTGGGCAAATACATCCGGATGGAGCTCCCACTCCCCCAGATGAAAAGTCTGCCGATTTAGGAAATCCGCCTCCCAGTTCTCTACTCCTGGGATATGGATAGCTGAGAGATGGCAAGAGTGAACCTCTGCCCATAGAATTATCTTTGAAACCTCCAACATCGCCAGGGGGCTCCTTGTACCCTCCTGATGGTTGATATAGGCTACAGTCGTGATGTTGTCCGACTGAAATCTGATGAACCTGACTGCAGCTAGCTGAGGCCAAGCCTGAAGAGCATTGAATATCGCTCTTAGTTCCAGAATGTTTATCAGAAGGAGGGCTTCCTCCTGAGTCCACGAACCCTGAGCCTTCAGGGAGTTCCAGACTGCGCCCCAGCCCAGAAGGCTGGCATCTGTTGTCACTATAGTCCATTCTGGCCTGTGGAAGCTCATTCCCCTGGACAGATGGACCCGAGATAGCCACCAGAGAAGAGAATCCCTGGTCTCTTGATCCAGATTTTGCAGAGGGGACAAATCTGTGTAATCCCCATTCCACTGATTGAGCATGCAAAGTTGCAGTGGTCTGAGATGTAGACGGGCAAACGGAACTATGTCCATTGCCGCTACCATTAAGCCGATTACTTCCATACACTGAGCCACTGACGGGCGAGAAGTGGAATAAAGAGCACGGCAGGAAGTTAGAAGCTTTGACATCCTGACTTCTGTCAGAAAAATCTTCATTTCTACAGAATCTATCAGAGTTCCTAGGAAGGAAACTCTTGTGAGAGGGGAGAGAGAACTCTTTTCTTCTTTCACCTTCCACCCATGAGACCTCAGGAATGCCAGAACAATGTCCGTATGGGACTTGGCGATTTGAAAATTCGACGCCTGTATCATAATGTCGTCTAGGTAAGGAGCCACCGCTATGCCTTGTGGCCTTAGAACCGCCAGTAGGGACCCTAGAACCTTCGTAAAGATTCTTGGTGCCGTGGCTAACCCGAAGGGAAGAGACACAAACTGGTAATGCCTGTCTAGGAAGGCAAACCTGAGAAACCGATGATGATCTCTGTGTATTGGAATGTGGAGATAAGCATCCTTTAAGTCCACGGTAGTCATATATTGACCCTCCTGGATCATAGGTAGGATGGTTCGAATAGTCTCCATCTTGAAGGATGGGACCCTGAGAAATTTGTTTAGGATCTTGAGATCCAAGATTGGTCTGAAAGTTCCCTCTTTTTTTGGGAACTATAAACAGATTTGAATAGAAACCTTGCCCCTGTTCCTCCCTTGGAACTGGGTGGATCACTCCCATAACCAGAAGGTCTTGAACGCAACGTAAGAATGCCTCTCTGTTTATCTGGTTTGCAGATAATTGTGAGAGATGAAATCTCCCCTTTGGAGATGAGGCTTTGAAATCCAGAAGATATCCCTGGGAAACAATCTCCAGAGCCCAGGGATCCTGGACGTCTCTTGCCCAAGCCTGGGCGAAGAGAGAAAGTCTGCCCCCAACTAGATCCGGTCCCGGATCGGGGGCTACTCCTTCATGCTGTCTTAGAGGCAGCAGCAGGTTTTTTGGCCTGCTTTCCCTTGTTCCAAGCCTGGTTAGGTCTCCAGACTGGCTTGGACTGGGCAAAATGTCCTTCTTGTTTTGCAGTAGAGGAAGTTGAAGCTGCGCCACTCTTGAAGTTTCGAAAGGAATGAAAATTAGTCTGTTTGATCCTTAATTTGTTGGACCTATCCTGGGGAAGGGCGTGGCCTTTTCCTCCAGTAATATCAGAAATGATCTCTTTCAGTCCAGGCCCGAATAGGGTCTGCCCTTTGAAGGGGATGTTGAGAAGCTTAGACTTTGAAGTAACGTCAGCTGACCAGGATTTAAGCCATAGCGCCCTACGCGCCTGAATGGCAAAACCTGAATTCTTAGCCGTTAGCTTTGTTAAATGAAAAACGGCGTCAGAAATAAATGAATTGGCTAACTTAAGAGCTTTAAGCCTGTCTAGGATATCATCCAATGGGGTGTCCACCTGTAGAGCAAGAGACTCGAACCAGAAAGCCGCTGCAGCAGTGACTGGGGCAATGCATGCAAGAGGCTGGAGAATAAAACCTTGTATAAAGATTTTCTTAAGAAAACCCTCTAATTTTTTATCCATTGGATCTAGGAAAGCACAACTGTCCTCAACGGGGATAGTTGTACGCTTAGCTAGGGTAGAGACTGCTCCCTCCACCTTAGGGACCGTCTGCCACGAGTCCCGTGTAGCGGCATCTATGGGAAACATCTTTTTAAAAGCAGGAGGGGGAGAGAATGGTACACCTGGTCTATCCCATTCCTTCGTTATAATTTCTGAAAACCTCTTAGGGATTGGAAAACCATCAGTGTAAACAGGCACTGCAAAGTATTTGTCCATTTTACACAACTTCTCTGGGACTACAATGGTGTCACAGTCATCCAGGGTTGCTAAAACCTCCCTGAGCAACAAGCGGAGGTGTTCAAACTTAAATTTAAATGCTGCCATTTCAGAGTCAGACTGAAGTAACGCCTTCCCTGAATCAGAAAAGTCACCCACAGATAGAAGCTCTCCTGCTTCGGCTTCTGTACATTGTGAGGGTATATCAGACATAGCTACTAAAGCGTCAGAAAGCTCTGTATTTGTTCTAGCCCCAGAGCTGTCTCGCTTTCCTTGTAACCCTGGCAGTTTGGACAATACCTCTGTGAGGGTATGATTCATAACTGCCGCCATGTCTTGTAAGGTAAACGCATTGGACGCGCCAGATGTACTTGGCGTCACTTGCGCGGGAGATATAGGTTCTGACACATTGGGAGAGCTAGGTGGTTTAACCTCCCTTTTGTCAGTCTGAGAAACCTCTGGTGATAAATCTTTAAAACCCATAATATGGTCTTTATAACTTATAGAAAGGTCAGTGCATTTGGTACACATTCTAAGAGGGGGTTCCACAATGGCTTCTAAACATAATGAACAAGGAGTTTCCTCTATGTCAGACATGTTTAACAGACTAGTAATGAGACCAGCAAGCTTGGAAAACACTTTAATAATGTGAAAAAGCAATTAAACAAAAACGGTACTGTGCCTTTAAGAGAAAAAAACTACCACATAAACTGCAAAACAGTGTTAAAAAGTAGTAAACTCTACGAAATTTTTACAGTGTGTATAAGAGACTAAAGCAGCATTGCACCCACTTGCAAATGGATGATTAACCCCTTAGGCCCCAAACCGGATTAGAAAAACGGTAAAACCGTTAAAAAACAGTCAAACACACTGCCACAGCTCTGCTGTGGCTCCTACCTGCCCTTAAACACGATTTTTGCAGGAAAAAAAACCCTCTATAGTGGTCCTAGATGCCAGAGGACTCCTTTTAGGGAAGCTGGATGTCTCAGTCTGAATATCAACTGCGCATAAAGTGCGTGAAAATAGGCCCCTCCCACCATGCACTCAATGTCAGAGGGCCTTAAAAAAGTACTCCTAGGAGTAATCTAACAAGCGATGTGGAAAACTAGGCCCCAAATAAAGATTTATCACCCTCAGAGAAAAAACGTTTTTTCTGTAAGTTATGCAAACGTTTTTACACTAAGTAATATTAGAGTTAACATGAATATTACCCTTATCTTGTAAGCATGATCCCAGTCGTTGTTAAATCACTGTATCAAGCTTACCTCAAATATACCAGGCTCTGTCAGCATTTTCTAGACCTTATCATCTCTCTAGAAAAAAAATATACTGAACATACCTCAAAACAGGTGATCTGCAAACCGCCCCCCCAACTGAAGTTTTCTTTCCATACTCTTCAGTTATGTGTGAGAACAGCAATGGACCTTAGTTACAAACCGCTAAGATCATCAACCTCCAGGCAGATTCTTCTTCCAATTTTTGCCTGAGAGTAAAACAGTACAACGCCGGTACCGTTTAAAAATAACAAACCCTTGATTGAAGGTAAAAACTACACTAAGTCACCACATATCTCTTGTTGAGAGTTGCAAGAGAATGACTGGGGGTGGCAGTTAGGGGAGGAGCTATATAGACAGCTCTGCTGTGGGTGTCCTCTTGCAACTTCCTGTTGGGAAGGAGAATATCCCACAAGTAATGAATGAACCCGTGGACTGGATACACCTTTACAAGAGAAATAACAAATGCTGCAAGCATGATTACAGTATACGTATTGGAACACTTATTGCGTTTCCATGGCAACACTATACACAATGCTTTTGTTCATGACGAAATCCCCATTGAATAAATGCTTTTAAATATGTAATTAATATGAGCACTAGTATTGCCTTTGATCCACATATGTATGATGAAAAAGTGTTGATCACTTTGATGTCTCAATGATATGCTTTGTCTATTTTCACACCTGCATTGAGACTAACACCCCTTCCGGTTTCATTGGAACGCATCGTTTGCATTTTACACACACAACGTTTGTCGCCATATGAGAGGAGGGTATGTTTATTTTGCACACTATAAAAATGTGATATTTGTACACTATATTTATTCTGATAAAGGGGATATTGTAATCCCCGAAACGTCAATACATTTTTAAACTGGTGATATTCAAATTTCCTGTGAGTGCATTTGATTTGTCTACGTATCTGAACCCTAATTGCACCCAGGTGGTTGAAACTGGAGGGTGGATTTGTTCTACGCCGTGCCATTTATATAAATAAATAGATATATATACAATTTTACAGAGAAGCATGTATATTATTACTGAGTTACCTTCTGGGGGAGCCCACAAAAAGTTGTGCATCAGGCCCCCATTCGGTCCTCTTCTTTGTGTTTTCATACCTTTCTTTAGCTATTTATCTTGATGTTTACTTCTGTCATCACTTTTGCTTAGCTTTCTTGACATTCTTTGTTAAACAATAACCTGAGTTGAGCTCAGGAGCGTGCACATGTCCTTAGGCAGCAAAGCTTGCAACAATGTTTATAGCAATGTTGTACATAGTTACAAACACTTTTGCCATAGAATGCTAGGCATTCTTTAACAGCAGAGTTTGCAACCATGTATAACATTGCTATAAACATTGTTTCAAACATATTATAAGTAAATTGGAGAGTTGCTTAAAACTGCATGCTCTATCTATTGTTTGTATAATAAATAAAAAAACGTTTTAAGGAATTAAATGCCGAAAATAAATATTAGCTGATGTATGAAACAGGACATGTAGGGATAAATTGATCGTTGGGAAATTTTTCTCTTTCAGTAGTAAGTAGTAATAAAATAAATGACTTGTTTTAGATTTCCATTACAATGTCCCTCTTAAAACTAGCAAGTCATTGCAGATTTTACTAAAACAAACGCTATTATGTTGTGATTTCACATTAGCAGATCCCTGTAGTAAACTGGTTAATTACAAACTTGCATTTCTCATATATATTAAAATACCTGACTGTAATGCCAAGTAAGTGCGATCAATGAGCCAAACTAATAGAAAATTTGTGATCTGGGAAGAGTTGCTACTTTTTATCAATAACAATTTCTTCTTCTTTTTTTCTTTATAAGGCCTAGTGGGTTGATTTAAAGGAACACACTCTGAAGAAAGCATTTTGGTTTCTATATAAACAGGTAGGATTCAATAAGTTAATCTTATTTATTATAGTCTAATAAAAAAAGGTTAATTTGCTGTTTCACATTATAGTTGGTACAAAACTTGAGCTTAAAGGTAGAGCGTACTGTTATTTTTTCCCCTCCTTTTTAATTGCGTTACCAATAATCTATTTTACCTGCTGGAGTGGAATAAATGGCACTCCAATGGGCAAAAAAATGGCAACGCTAAAAGAATAATAAAAATAAATAAATAAATAAACATTTCTGAGATTGAGACAGAAGTGTAACATGTGACAACTCACTTATAAAAGGAACTTACTGGAGGGGGCAGAGCCTGCGGTCATCACTTGTGTAGCGCTCCACACACAGTCACAGCGGGACCCAGGATCAAACGCTGAAAACCGCTCAATCCGAGCAGACAACAGGCTAATCCATGTAGCCTATGACTCGCAGCACATGCCAGTTACCTCTAGGGTTGCCACCTCAGCCATGTTTTCCTGGACACTTATGAGTTACACATGCTGCAGGGTGTGCAGGGAGGAACATGTATTGTGTTTATGGACAGCACTATTCATATTCCTCCATGCACACCCTGCAGCATGTGTAACTCATAAGTGTTCTGTATTTTAAGGGACGGGTGGTAACCCTAGTTACCTCTCTGGCCCTTGGCAAGCAAGGCTGGTTATAAATCGCCTACATGCATCGGAGCGTCTGCCAGACGGAAAAGGCCACATCCTGAATCAGCCCTCAAGCAGAGCCCACGACTTGCCTAAATAAGCGGATCATCCTGCCGCCACCGAATGAGTCACCAGAGAGTGCTAACAACAGACCATCGATCCGGCCATAACTGCGATAAAGGACTAAAAGGCCAAGTGGACTAGCAAAGCTTACATCAGCATGGCCTCTCAACAGTGAGTGCACACAGAGAAAATAGGTTGTAATACATACCAAAGATCTAGCATATGCACAACAGGCAGGCCTAATAATTACATATGCCTCACATTGGGTACACATGGCACACATGAAACTTGCTAAATAAGACCATATGGGTCACCCGGCCTGCAGTAAGAATTACCATGCTATATCAATGCTAACCGCTTAAATACCAATAGGCCACAACAGGACTTTATACATAATGGTATAGCCCAGCCTCTCAACTTTAAATATAAGTAAATGTTGTCTGTCATGGTAGACTCCTACTGAACTACAGGGGAACAAGGGACTGAGCTTCACTGTCAGCACATTCAGCTTATTTTTATAACCCTTTAAAGACTAGGCTTAATTCATATGGAAAAAACCACTTAGCTACCTCAAGTTTACCAACACCACACCTCAGCTTTTAAACATGTCGCACCGCAGAGCTAGCAAAGCTGACAAAAACACAAAGCCAGTGACACCTGCAACAGGCTTGGTAAATAAATACTTCAAGAACTTAAATAAACATAAAACTGCATCCATACTAGCAGTTGAAGATAATGAAGAAACATTAAAGGGACACTGAACACACATTTTTTCTTTTGTGATTCAGATAGGGCATGCAATTTTAAGCAACTTTCTAATTTACTCCTATTATCAAATTTTCTTCATTCTCTTGGTATCTTTATTTGAAATGCAAGAATGTAAGTTTAAATGGTGAACAACCTGGGTTGTTCTTGCTGATTGGTGGATAAATTCACCCACCAATAAACAAGTGCTGCCCAAACTGAACCAAAAAAATAGCTTATATTTCTTCTTTTTCAAATAAAGATAGCAAGAGAATGAAGATAAATTGAAAATAGGAGTAAATTAGAAAGTTGCTTAAAATTGAATGCTCTATCGGAATCACAAAATAAAAAAATTGGGTTCAGTGTCCCTTTAACTGACACACCCACTCTGCCTTCAAACCCCAACTAGCCTACAAACTCTAATTCCCCAGAAGATGGCTCTGTTACCTTAAAAGCAATATTGGCCCTGATCAGCCAAGTCAAAGTCTGTATATGGGAAGAATGTGCAGATTTCAAAAGAGAAATCAATGAAATAGAGTTCAGAGTTTAGGCTTTAAAAGATGACAGGGATGAACTTGTTAAAGATATGGATGAAATGTCACTAACTATCACCAACCAAGAAGCTCAACTCACAGAACTTGAGAATAAACTTGACGACATTGAAAATAGAACATGCAGAAACAATCTGTGAATCAGAGGGATACCAGAGACTGTGAATGCTGAGACATTACCAGAATATTTACAGTTTATTTCAATTACTGGCAAAAACAAAAGAAAAACACTCCGCGCTAATAATATGTTATCCCCAGTTGAAAGATAATTATCCACAGTTCATATGTATCAAAATTACTGCTAACAGTACAGTCACAGTAGAACGAGATGCAAGTGCTGTATTACCACTCAAATACCTCCGTTTCACAGTCACTAGTCTCTGGGGTGTGTATCCGACCCAATCCAATAGCTGTAACTGTGGATTTACGAAAGAGTAGCCAAGTTTTTCCGGCTGTAGGCTCCGTGAAGCTCTATTCTGTTGTCGGCGTCCTCGCCTGGCGTGTTCCTCTATTGCGCCTAATGATGACGTCACAGTCTTGCTATGTGCAGCACGATCCTATGCAGCTCTATAGATGTGGAGATCTTAGGCACTCCACCAGAAACGACAGTATCATGGAAGAAAAAACAAAGAGCGCATCCGGATTCAAGTGAGTTTATTCAACAACAGTAATACTGACACACAAATAGGATAGCACTTACAAGATTCCAGATAAAATAGGCATATAGATAATTCGATGCTGACCGGACCACTCTCCACAAGCCCTCCAAGTGGTAGCTGGACCCCCACAGCAAACGACTTGATACAGGTAAATTTCACAGTTTCACCTATACGGTGTATGTATTAACCTCAACGCGTTTCCCCCGTTTAACGAACGGGCTTTTTCAAGAGGACAGGTGAGTTTAACCTGTGTTGTTAATCTATATAAAGTTTAAATTAGCCAATCAGTATTTCCCTCATGTTAAAGGATAGCACACCCCTTCCTGTGTGACATCCAGATTTAACCCTTTGGCTTCTGATCAATACATTGAAAAATACATAAAATTGCAAGATAAAAATTCCTTAAAAACATACACATAAAATAATTATTAATTCATCATATTAAAAAGTTGATGTATATAAAAAACTTAAAATCCTGTGAACAATGTTAAAAATAATTAACTATAACCAGATATCCATTAATCTATGCATGGAATAAAATAATGAACCATATTTATATAAAACAAGCATTAGATTATTTACTAAAAACTCTAATTTGTATATAACTGAGTGCAGATTTTTAGTTTAAGAGCAGATTTTTAATTTAAGTATACTAGCATCCTACTTAATACAATTGCACAGAGATATTAAATGTACACCAAGTATTGTTCTCACATATGTGCTGCCACATCTATATCAATGTTCATCCCCAATGGGGTTAAACATTTCATTTTATAGATCCAAAAGGTTTCTAATTTACGTAACTTAAGGAGTCTGTTTCCCTCATTGGGGGGTACCCAATCTATGACCTGTACACGTAAACTACTAGGGTCACAATTGTGTGCATCCATAAAATGTCTAGGCACACTATGTTTGGGGTATTTTTCTTTGATATTATTTACATGCTCGTATATTCTCCTTTTTATTTTTCTTTTCGTGCGGCCTATATAATATAGGCCACACCCACACTCAAGGAGATACACTACATAGGTGGAATGACAATTACTCCTAATCTTGATGTTAAACTGTTGTGAATGGTCAGAGTTCATAAATGAAGTAGAATTATTGATATGTTGACACATAATACATTTTTTCTTTCCACACTTAAAAGTTCCTTTCTTACCCGTTAGCCAACTGATGTTATTAATACTACTATTCTCTATTGGTTTTTTCAATCTGCTAGGGGCTAAAATATTTTTCAGATTTTTCCCTTTCTTAAATGTTAACTCTGGGTTGTCTCCTAATTGGCTTCCTAAAATGGGGTCAGCCTTTAAGATGGACCAATGTTTATTGAGGATCTTTCTAATTTGTTTTGCTCCCTCATTATAGGTTGTTATAAATCTTATAGTTGTCTCCCCTTGCTCCTTTTTTGGGTATGTGTTACCACTATTTTCATTTTTCTTTTTTATCAATAAATCTTTCCTATCTTTTTGTGAAGCTCTTGCTTTTGCATCTCCCAACAGTTTCTTATCGTAGCCTTTTTTAATCAGTTTGTTTTCTACTATTTCTGATTCTAACTGGAAATTATTTTCATGAGTACAGTTCCTACGCATACGGAGGAATTGGCTATAAGGAATGTTTTGTTTCCAGCTCTTTTTATGTGCGCTGGAGTAGTCAATAAAACTATTTCTTTCAGTTTTCTTTCTAAAGTTGGTGACTGCAATTTTATTGAACTCATCTTTATACAAAATTACATCCAGGAATTCAATGGACACATTTGAATGATTCCCAGTGAATTTCAAATTAAATTCATTATTATTAATGTAACCATAGAAGTCCTGGATCTCCAATTCATTGCCCTGCCATAAAATGATGATATCATCGATAAAACGACTGTATTGTATAATATTGCTATCAAAGGCATTTTTAGCCCAGATGTACTTATTTTCAAAGTGATTCATATACAGATTCGCATATGAGGGCGCGAAGGTCGTCCCCATCGCGGTCCCGTTCGTTTGTAAATAAATTGAATCTTCAAACTTAAAATAATTGTGGGACAAAATGAATCCAATACTATCACTCAAAAATTTAGCATGCTCAGGCAAAAAATTGGACTTAGTGAGTTCCAATTCAACTGCTTCAACACCCAAATTGTGGGGGATGCAAGTGTACAGGGCGGAAACATCACACGTTATCCAAAACATGTTCTGTTCCCACTCTAACCCTTCAAATTTACTTATCACTTCCTGAGTGTCTTTCAGAAAGGCTTTTGTTTTCCTCACTAAAGGCTGTAGATAAAAGTCCACATATTTAGACAGGTTGTCACAAAGTGAGCCAATCCCGGACACAATAGGTCTTCCCGGGGGGTTGACTGCATCTTTGTGGACCTTTGGTAAATGGTAAAACAAAGAAGTGGTAGGAAAAGGATTAGATACAAATCTGAACTCATCATTATTTAAAATGCCATCTAATTTTGCTTTCATCAATAGTTTCTCTAGATCCTTACCAAAGGTGATAGTGGGATCAAATTTTAAAATTTTATAAACAGAGGTATCATTAAGGAGATTAAATGCTTCCCTCATGTAATGATCTCTCTTTTGGATGACAATTCCGCCGCCCTTATCGGCAGAGCGAATTACAATGTCCCTGTTATTGCTGATGTTCTCTAATGCCTTTCTTTCTAAAATTGTCAGATTGTCATTATGTTTATTAATAAAACTATCATCATTTTTAAAAGCCATCTCTAAATCTTTGAGTACCAATTTGGTAAAGAGGGGTATTTGTTCCCCTTGAGACCCTATGGGGTTAAATGTAGATTTACCCTTGAAATTTGAATGTTGAATTTCTGGTCCCGAATCATGTATGGAGATGTTAAAAAGTTCCTCTATTTCTAAATTATCGGTCATAGCCCCATTATCATATCCATCGTTTGGGTTTATATTCCCCTCTTCTTCTAAATTCTGTAGAACTCTAAGTGTTTCTATATCTGATGCCTGAATGTGTTCCACTTGTGTATTAGTTCTATTAATGGGATTTTTAAGATAGTGTCTTTTGAGAGTCAGTTTTCTTATATACTTATGTACATCTACAAAAGTCTCAAACTTATTAGGTTTGGATTTGGGTGCAAAATTCAACCCCTTATTAAGTAAGCGAATATCATTATTGCTCAAAGGAATTTCAGCTAAGTTAAAAATCTCAGTTCTAGCATTACCTAATTCTTCCTTCTTCTCTCTAGATGCCTGTATTCTTCTCCCAGCTCTTGTTCCACGTCTATTTCTAATGGTCTTTTTCCTGATCTTATTTGTAATTGGACATTGTCTGGAGCTACTATTGAATCTGGTTCCTTGGGGTTCTCTCGGTGGTCTAAAAAATGTTGCTGATGATTTACCACAGCATTAGTTTTAGGTTTAGCCCCCGTTGTTTCCCAGTTTCCATTTCTAGTATGGTGATTATACAGTGGTTCAAATCTATTAGAAGTAGGAACATGATGCCAATCAGAGTCCTGATCCCTATTTGAATAAAAACCTCTAGGGTTAGGGTGTTCGTTCCTATATAACTGAGAATTGTTATTCCTCCTCCAATTTGAGGGAGAATCTTTCTGATTGGAAGCATATCTTGGTCTAAAAGACTGAATCCTGTTATATATTGGGGAATTCATTCGCATGTTGTGATCTCTATATTGGTGATTTCTTCTATAATTGAATTCACTATGGTGATATGTTTGTCTATAGTTATTCCTATTGTTATTATTTGCCATCCCCAAATGATTATTATGAGGAAAGTTATTTCTAGGTTCCTCCATATTTACTACTTGATCTCTGGTATTGGAATTGGTAGTTATATGCGTTACCTTATTGCTTACCTTATTAATTTGTTTTGCTAATCTAGTTTCGTTAGCTTCTTGTTTATAACTGTACACTCTATTTTCTTTAAAATCCTCCATATCCCTTAATAATTTTTTATGTTTTTTTGCTTGTAATTCAACATCTAATTTTTTTATTCTAGATTGGATGCTAGCATTTCTATTAATCCATTTTTCCTCATTCTTATACCCCTGTATATTTTGTATTGTATTTTTAATTTCAATTTTGTTCTTCTCTAATCTCTGTTCCCTATATTTAACCAAAATTTTGATTAGTTTTATGGAGCATTCATGCAATGCTTCCTCCCACTCGGTTGCATGTTCCACTTCATCCAGCTCAAAGGCTGGATGTTTGAAGATCCGTAAACCCCTTGGTACAATGTTGTGTAGTACATAATTATCTAATAGCACCAAATCTTGCCAATCTTTGGTATCAGATTCAAGTAGGTGCTCAAGCGTTTTAAATAGGGTTTCAGGGTCACTGGAAGCTGAATCTACCGAATTAGCATCTAAATTTAATAAATTAAGATTGCGGTGTCTATTTTCCCTAAGGGTACATTCCCCGAAGTTTTCCATTGCAATACCCTAGAGATTATCTATCTAAATATATAATGAATTATTTTAGGAAGGGATAGTAGCAATTTACAATCGGAAATTAAATTTCTAACATTCACACCAGATGATGTATTAAATACACAGTTGTCTACTACGCAAAAAAATAGATTATAAGATATCCAAAATATATTATAGCTCAATCAATATATAAGAGAAACTTGGGGGATATTAATTTCGCGGATAGTAATAAGAACAATACGCTATGCAAAAACAAAAGAAAAACACTCCGCGCTAATAATATGTTATCCCCAGTTGAAAGATAATTATCCACAGTTCATATGTATCAAAATTACTGCTAACAGTACAGTCACAGTAGAACGAGATGCAAGTGCTGTATTACCACTCAAATACCTCCGTTTCACAGTCACTAGTCTCTGGGGTGTGTATCCGACCCAATCCAATAGCTGTAACTGTGGATTTACGAAAGAGTAGCCAAGTTTTTCCGGCTGTAGGCTCCGTGAAGCTCTATTCTGTTGTCGGCGTCCTCGCCTGGCGTGTTCCTCTATTGCGCCTAATGATGACGTCACAGTCTTGCTATGTGCAGCACGATCCTATGCAGCTCTATAGATGTGGAGATCTTAGGCACTCCACCAGAAACGACAGTATCATGGAAGAAAAAACAAAGAGCGCATCCGGATTCAAGTGAGTTTATTCAACAACAGTAATACTGACACACAAATAGGATAGCACTTACAAGATTCCAGATAAAATAGGCATATAGATAATTCGATGCTGACCGGACCACTCTCCACAAGCCCTCCAAGTGGTAGCTGGACCCCCACAGCAAACGACTTGATACAGGTAAATTTCACAGTTTCACCTATACGGTGTATGTATTAACCTCAACGCGTTTCCCCCGTTTAACGAACGGGCTTTTTCAAGAGGACAGGTGAGTTTAACCTGTGTTGTTAATCTATATAAAGTTTAAATTAGCCAATCAGTATTTCCCTCATGTTAAAGGATAGCACACCCCTTCCTGTGTGACATCCAGATTTAACCCTTTGGCTTCTGATCAATACATTGAAAAATACATAAAATTGCAAGATAAAAATTCCTTAAAAACATACACATAAAATAATTATTAATTCATCATATTAAAAAGTTGATGTATATAAAAAACTTAAAATCCTGTGAACAATGTTAAAAATAATTAACTATTTTTTGCCTGAGCATGCTAAATTTTTGAGTGATAGTATTGGATTCATTTTGTCCCACAATTATTTTAAGTTTGAAGATTCAATTTATTTACAAACGAACGGGACCGCGATGGGGACGACCTTCGCGCCCTCATATGCGAATCTGTATATGAATCACTTTGAAAATAAGTACATCTGGGCTAAAAATGCCTTTGATAGCAATATTATACAATACAGTCGTTTTATCGATGATATCATCATTTTATGGCAGGGCAATGAATTGGAGATCCAGGACTTCTATGGTTACATTAATAATAATGAATTTAATTTGAAATTCACTGGGAATCATTCAAATGTGTCCATTGAATTCCTGGATGTAATTTTGTATAAAGATGAGTTCAATAAAATTGCAGTCACCAACTTTAGAAAGAAAACTGAAAGAAATAGTTTTATTGACTACTCCAGCGCACATAAAAAGAGCTGGAAACAAAACATTCCTTATAGCCAATTCCTCCGTATGCGTAGGAACTGTACTCATGAAAATAATTTCCAGTTAGAATCAGAAATAGTAGAAAACAAACTGATTAAAAAAGGCTACGATAAGAAACTGTTGGGAGATGCAAAAGCAAGAGCTTCACAAAAAGATAGGAAAGATTTATTGATAAAAAAGAAAAATGAAAATAGTGGTAACACATACCCAAAAAAGGAGCAAGGGGAGACAACTATAAGATTTATAACAACCTATAATGAGGGAGCAAAACAAATTAGAAAGATCCTCAATAAACATTGGTCCATCTTAAAGGCTGACCCCATTTTAGGAAGCCAATTAGGAGACAACCCAGAGTTAACATTTAAGAAAGGGAAAAATCTGAAAAATATTTTAGCCCCTAGCAGATTGAAAAAACCAATAGAGAATAGTAGTATTAATAACATCAGTTGGCTAACGGGTAAGAAAGGAACTTTTAAGTGTGGAAAGAAAAAATGTATTATGTGTCAACATATCAATAATTCTACTTCATTTATGAACTCTGACCATTCACAACAGTTTAACATCAAGATTAGGAGTAATTGTCATTCCACCTATGTAGTGTATCTCCTTGAGTGTGGGTGTGGCCTATATTATATAGGCCGCACGAAAAGAAAAATAAAAAGGAGAATATACGAGCATGTAAATAATATCAAAGAAAAATACCCCAAACATAGTGTGCCTAGACATTTTATGGATGCACACAATTGTGACCCTAGTAGTTTACGTGTACAGGTCATAGATTGGGTACCCCCCAATGAGGGAAACAGACTCCTTAAGTTACGTAAATTAGAAACCTTTTGGATCTATAAAATGAAATGTTTAACCCCATTGGGGATGAACATTGATATAGATGTGGCAGCACATATGTGAGAACAATACTTGGTGTACATTTAATATCTCTGTGCAATTGTATTAAGTAGGATGCTAGTATACTTAAATTAAAAATCTGCTCTTAAACTAAAAATCTGCACTCAGTTATATACAAATTAGAGTTTTTAGTAAATAATCTAATGCTTGTTTTATATAAATATGGTTCATTATTTTATTCCATGCATAGATTAATGGATATCTGGTTATAGTTAATTATTTTTAACATTGTTCACAGGATTTTAAGTTTTTTATATACATCAACTTTTTAATATGATGAATTAATAATTATTTTATGTGTATGTTTTTAAGGAATTTTTATCTTGCAATTTTATGTATTTTTCAATGTATTGATCAGAAGCCAAAGGGTTAAATCTGGATGTCACACAGGAAGGGGTGTGCTATCCTTTAACATGAGGGAAATACTGATTGGCTAATTTAAACTTTATATAGATTAACAACACAGGTTAAACTCACCTGTCCTCTTGAAAAAGCCCGTTCGTTAAACGGGGGAAACGCGTTGAGGTTAATACATACACCGTATAGGTGAAACTGTGAAATTTACCTGTATCAAGTCGTTTGCTGTGGGGGTCCAGCTACCACTTGGAGGGCTTGTGGAGAGTGGTCCGGTCAGCATCGAATTATCTATATGCCTATTTTATCTGGAATCTTGTAAGTGCTATCCTATTTGTGTGTCAGTATTACTGTTGTTGAATAAACTCACTTGAATCCGGATGCGCTCTTTGTTTTTTCTTCCATTCAATTACTGGCAATTACTAATTCAGTGGTGATAGAAGAAATCCTGCTATAAAGAGCGCACCGATCCTTGCGCCCCAAACCAGGGGACAACCAGCCACTACGAGACGACATACAGAGATAGAGAAAAAATCTACAACTTCTCAAGAGCGCAAATTTCTCCCACATGGGGTCGCATACAGATCTACCAAGACCTCTCGTCAAAACCCTGCAGAAAAGAAAAGAGTTCGCAAACCTGACCACGCACCTACACTCCATGCAAATTCCCTACAGATGGGGATTTCCAGTGTCCCTCTTAATAAATAAGAACGGCAAGCACAATGTCTGTCAAGATCCTGCGGACACAGACTCTTTCTGCAAGCAATTAAACATACATTACCGCAAACTCCAGAAAACGAAGACCACCCAATCTCCAAGCAATCCAAGCCTCAAAGACAGACCTGGGCAGAAGCTGCAGCCCCTAGGTCCAAATAGAAATTTCCACCTACCACTACAGAAGATACTTGAACATTTCCAAATTGTGAAGATAATCTATAACTTTCCTAGACTACATTCCTTCAAGTTGGGAAGAGTAACACTTAACCATGAGTTTATAATATGTATACGTCAGTTTCAAAGCCTTAAAGGGACACTGAACCCAAATTTTTTCTATCGTGATTCAGATAGAGCATGCAATTTTAAGCAACTTTCTAATTTACTCCTATTATAAAATTCTTTTCATTCTCCTGGTATCTTTATTTGAAATGCAAGAATGTAAGTTTAGATGCCGGCCCATTTTTGGTGAACACACTGTGTTGTTCTTGCTGATTGGTGGGTAAATTCACCTACCAATAAACAAGTGCTTTCCATGGCTGAACCAAAAAAATAGTTTAGATGCCTTCTTTTTCTAATAAAGAAAGCAAGAGAACGAAGAAAAATTGATAATTGGAGTAAATTAAAAAGTTGTTTAAAATTGCATGCTCTATCTGAATCACAAAAGAAAACATTTGGGTTCAGTGTCCCTTTAAAGACTATTTGTATGTTTTTTTCCCTGTTCTCCTGTTTTTTTACAGGTTTTTTTTTGCAGTTTTTACTCCTGTTACCTACAGCTGTTAGATACACCATGCGTATGATATCACCTGGCATAGGCCAAGATAAAGATTACTTAGATTCCAAATGCTTTTTATATCTAGAGAAGCTTAGTTACATACTTTGTCTGTTATCACTATAGTTCAGAAACCGTGCTGTTCGCAGGTCCCGTTTGTGTTTACACCCTTTATTACAGGTTACCTGTCATATTCTATGTCCCTTTAAGACATATCCTATTGTTAAAACCTGTCCCTTTAAGACTACCTCTACTGAAAACCGGAACACCTATTTAAGGAGGGACTCAAGCAATATACAATTGCTTGATTATTGCAAGTGTGTGGTATCAGCGTCACTGAAACTTTCAGATACCATTCTCCTAAATCCTGGATAAAACCTCTAAAGTACTAAAATAGTTTTTGTTTGATTTAACTCCGATTCAAGTCTTACCTCCAAAAACAATCTTTCTACAGCTTTCAACATAAGCTTAATCTGACCGCTTGTGTGTAAAGGTATAATCAAGAAGTTTCTCATTAAATAACCTGAGATCCCGGCTTTCTCTGACGTCATCACTTACAGCGTGTGCAGACGGAACACCCGACAAGCTGCCTGAACAAACACAGCTCACAAGCAGGGATATTAAGCATACACCGGAGACGTTTATAACTACAACACTACCAGACCAATTCAAGGAAACCGCAAGTATCAATTACTCTTTATTTGTCAAGAACTAAATAACAATTGTTGCATTCCCTAAAAACTGACTTTATTAACACCGGAACTAACATATGACTGATAACCTCATTTGTTTATAAAACAGTGTCAACCAGGCTCTATTTCTTTTGTTACCATGGTCTCCATACAAATCTTACAGTTGAACAGTACTATTATTTTTAAGGATAAGCATAAATTCTCAAAGATATATTACATATTGAAATTAAAAACAATCATATTTGTTTCATCACTTTACGCAAAACAGATTCTAACAAAGACTCAAAACTAATTACTATTTTCTGTGAGTACAACCTGTCCAAGTATATACCAACTTATTACTTGTGACTCCTATCTCACACCAACTTTTATTATTTACAGTTGATATTCCTAAGAGGTATCAATTCTCATTGCTCATTGAGAATTGCATAAATAGGAATACCTACACTCATACAATTTTCCTAAAAAAGGGATTTAGGGATATTGCAGAATAATCAAGCCTACTACTATTATGGATCCTGCACAAATGTCCAATGAAATTGGCTCCCTTAACCAAAAAGTTGAATTACTTGCACAAGGTCTAACTGAACTACAAACCGAGAATAACACTCTCCAAAGGTTGATGAATGATTACTTTACACAGAAATCTACTGATCATCCTGAACCCCAAATAAACCCACCTCAGCCATTTTCAGGGGTTCGTTCTAAATACCGTGAATTTAAGAATTCATGTATGTTATTATTTAACATGAAACCTAAAACATACAGTACTGAGAGAATCAAGGTCTGTACTACTATTTCGTATCTGAGTGGGGAACCCAGAGCATGGGCAGATCGCTTCTTCGAGTCTTGGGATCCTATATTAGATTCATTAGACAATTTTTTCACAGCTATGTCTACCTTATATGAGGATACCAATAAACAAAGCACCGCTGAACAAGCCCTGAGATCCTTAAAACAGGGTAAAAGAGCGGTAGAAGACTACATAGCCGAATTCCAACTCTGGGCTACCGACTCTGAATGGAATATAATTAGCTTGAAGAATCAATTCAGGCTGGGGCTATCGGAACACCTCAAAGATGAACTCTCCAGAATAGAGTTACCCGAAACCTTAGATGCTTTAATAAAAATCTGTATCTCAATGGACCGCCGCTACAGGGAAAGAAAGCTGGAAAGACAACACCCTGAAGCATATGGAAGAAAACATTATGTTACACATTATGAAAAACCCAACACTCCATCAGTCGCAATGGAAGTAGGTGCTATCAAAGGTCCTCTATCCCAAGATGAAAAGACAAGACGTCGATTATCTAATCTATGCATGTACTGTGCAAACAAAGATCATGGTGTGTCTACATGTCCTCTTCTCCGTCAGAAGAAGGGTAAGATTTTTGACTGTATTACCACTACCTCAACAGATAAAAATACCAATTTGACAATATCTATGTCTTTACAGTGGGACCAACACCTCTACCAGAGCGAGGCTATGATTGACTCCGGAGCCTTCGGAATGTTCATAGACCAAAAAGTTGTCACTGTAAATAAAATCCCTTGTGTGTTGAAAGATATACCTGTCTATGTCAAAGTTATTGATGGTTCCAATTATTTAAAAGGGCCTATCACACATCACACCATTCCGCTTCTCACCACAACTAAAACTGGTCACAAAGAATATATAACTTATGACATTATTCCAGGTTCCATACACCCCATCATCTTGGGATACCCTTGGTTAAAAAAACATAACCCCTCAGTTGATTGGTCTAATAATGAAATTAAATTTGAATCTCCCTACTGTTCACTAACCTGTTATCCATATATACACATCCACCATGCTGAAAATGCCTTACCATCAGAATATTCAGAATTCTCTGACGTGTTTGATTTAAAAGAGGCAGAGAATTTACCCCCTCACCGTCCATATGACTGCCCAATAGACACGAAACCTGGTGCAGTCATCCCATTTGGTAGGATATTCCAAAAAGAGTTACAGTTCTTGAGAGAATACCTAGATGACAACCTACGAAAAGGTTTTATTTCTCCCAGTACATCATCAGCAGCAGCTGGCATCTTTTTTGTTACAAACAAAGATGGCACCAGACGTCCTATTATTGACTACAGAGCTCTCAATTCTATAACCATTAAGAACAGATATCCCCTTCCTCTCATCCCAGAACTTCTAGAAAGGTTAAGTGAAGCTAAAATATTCACCAAATTAGACCTAAAAGGTGCATATAACCTTATCAGGATGAAGAGCGGGGATGAATGGAAAACGGCTTTTAGGACCCGTTATGGGTTATTCCAATATAATGTCATGCCTTTCGGCCTCACAAATGCTCCAGCCACATTCCAATATTTTATAAATGATATATTTAAAGATCTCTTGGATGTGTGCGTAGTCATATATTTGGACGACATTTTAATTTACTCTCGCAACCTAAGTGAACACGTAAAACACGTTAGGTGGGTCTTAGCTAGATTGAGGGAACACCAACTATACGCTAAGATGGAGAAGTGTTGCTTCCATGTAAAGACTATAAAATTCCTAGGTTATATAATCTCACCTACCGGTATAACTATGGATCCAGAGAAGGTATCTGCCATAATCAACTGGACAATACCCACTTCTGTAAAGTCTTTACAACGATTTCTGGGGTTTGCGAACTTTTACAGACGATTTATAAAAAACTTCTCCACAATTGTCAAACCATTAACACGACTAACAGGTAACCAAAGATTTTCATGGAACAAAGAAGCTCAAAATGCTTTTCAACTTTTAAAAAGAAAGTTCTCAACAGCCCCAATATTACAGCTTCCACATCCAGACTACCAGTATACAGTAGAGGTTGATGCATCCAATACTGGAATTGGAGCTGTTCTCTCCCAACAAAGCTTGAATAATCCAAATCTACATCCTGTCGCCTATTATTCAAGAACACTCACTAATGCTGAACAAAACTATTCTGTGGGAGACAAAGAACTGTTAGCAATAAAATGTGCTCTGGAACATTGGAGACATTTACTTGAGGGCACTTCTAAACCATTCTACATCTTCACCGACCATAAAAACCTTCAATATCTTAGGAATAATAAAACACTTTCATCAAGACAGGTCAGATGGGCACTATTCCTTGACCGTTTCGATTTTCTTATTACGTATCGACCCGGATCAAAGAATATAAAGGCCGATGCCCTATCCAGATCACTTGTACCAATCACTGAAGATTCTGAGAAAAAATATCTCATTCCTCCCCACAAAATTGTAGCTTCTACAACTACTCTACTCACAGATATATTATCAGCTTTAAAAGCCGACACAGAAATTCCTTCATATTGTGAACAAGACAAAAAATCTGGATTATACTTATATAAAGGTAAAACCTACATCCCAGCATCCCTACGCCAGGAACTCCTACAACATCACCATGACACACCCCTCTCCGGACATCCTGGCATTACAAAAACAGTAGAACTCCTTCAAAGAACTTTCTGGTGGCCACATCTCAAACAAGATGTAGCAGAATTTGTGACGAAATGTAACACTTGCGCAAGAAACAAAAAAGACCACCATAAACCATTTGGGCTTATGTGTCCATTACCAATCCCTGATATTCCATGGAGTATGATAGCCATGGACTTCATCGTTGATTTACCACCCTCTAACCAGTTTACAACCATTCTAGTGGTGGTAGATCATCTCACGAAATTAGCTCATTTTATACCATTAAAATCTCTACCTACTGCCATCACCACTGCTAAGATATTCATTTCACAAATTGTGAAACTTCATGGATTACCCAATTCCATTGTGTCAGACCGGGGCACCCAATTCACCTCCAGATTCTGGAAAGAATTGTGTAGAATTCTTCAAATTTCATCAAGATTTACTACTGCATTCCACCCCCAATCCAATGGGTTGACTGAACATACAAACCAAACTCTGGAACAGTATCTTCGATGTTATATCTCCCATCTCCAAGAAGATTGGGTGGAATGGTTACCACTTGCGGAATTCGCTTATAATAACTCTATGAATTCCTCCACACGAATCTCACCTTTCTATGCCACCTACGGATACCATCCCAAGTCTCTTCCAGGTAGGGACCTTGTATCCATCAACCCCACTGTATCGGATTACACCCAAAACATTAAGTCCTCACTTACTCTTTTAAGAAATCATCTAGAAGAAGCCAAAACCACACAAAAGAAATACTACGATATCAAAAGGTGTACTCCTCCTACATTCAAGGTAGGAGATCGTGTTCTACTTTCCACAAAAAACCTTAAACTCACAGTACCTTGTAAAAAACTAGCAAATCAATTCATCGGTCCCTATACAATCATAAAGGTCATCAATCCTAATGCTGTTACATTGAAACTTCCTAATACAATGAGGATACATCCGTCCTTCCATGTGTCCTTATTGAAACCCTATCTTGGTAGAGACGATGAACAAGTCAGAAATGCAAATCTTCCTGATATGACCGAACCAGATCAATCGGATTACGAAATAGAAGAAATCCTTGACTCCCGTGTACCGTGGAGAAGAGTTGAATATTTGGTACACTGGAAAGGCTATGGTCCGGAGGAAGATTCATGGGTTCCTTACTCTGATGTTCACGCTCCACGTCTTCTTTCTGAATTTCATGTTAAATACCCTAATAAACCTGCAATTGCGGAACGATGAAGGGCATCCTGAGAGGGGGGATCTGTCATATTCTATGTCCCTTTAAGACATATCCTATTGTTAAAACCTGTCCCTTTAAGACTACCTCTACTGAAAACCGGAACACCTATTTAAGGAGGGACTCAAGCAATATACAATTGCTTGATTATTGCAAGTGTGTGGTATCAGCGTCACTGAAACTTTCAGATACCATTCTCCTAAATCCTGGATAAAACCTCTAAAGTACTAAAATAGTTTTTGTTTGATTTAACTCCGATTCAAGTCTTACCTCCAAAAACAATCTTTCTACAGCTTTCAACATAAGCTTAATCTGACCGCTTGTGTGTAAAGGTATAATCAAGAAGTTTCTCATTAGCTAACCTGAGATCCCAGCTTTCTCTAACGTCATCACTTACAGCGTGTGCAGACGGAACACCCGACAAGCTGCCTGAACAAACACAGCTCACAAGCAGGGATATTAAGCATACACCGGAGACGTTTATAACTACAACACTACCAGACCAATTCAAGGAAACCGCAAGTATCAATTACTCTTTATTTGTCGAGAACTAAATAACAATTGTTGCATTCCCTAAAAACTGACTTTATTAACACCGGAACTAACATATGACTGATAACCTCATTTGTTTATAAAACAGTGTCAACCAGGCTCTATTTCTTTTGTTACCACGGTCTCCATACAAATCTTACAGTTGAACAGTACTATTATTTTTAAGGATAAGCATAAATTCTCAAAGATATATTACATATTGAAATTAAAAACAATCATATTTGTTTCATCACTTTACGCAAAACAGATTCTAACAAAGACTCAAAACTAATTACTATTTTCTGTGAGTACAACCTGTCCAAGTATATACCAACTTATTACTTGTGACTCCTATCTCACACCAACTTTTATTATTTACAGTTGATATTCCTAAGAGGTATCAATTCTCATTGCTCATTGAGAATTGCATAAATAGGAATACCTACACTCATACAATTTTCCTAAAAAAGGGATTTAGGGATATTGCATTACCCCTCACATCTGGGAACCTTTCCTGAGTTGTGAGGATCTTTGTTACATTCCCCTTCTGCAACCTTACCATCCCTAACACCCACCTCCCTTCCCTCGACTCGACTCAGACAATAACTATCCAAATCTCCAAAACATAACTAGAAAGCAGCTAATACAGAGTCATTACAAATAAAACTCTCTCCAACAAACATGCCTCCCAATGACCAATTTAGTATAGCTACACAAAATGTTAGTCTTTTTGTCTCCAGACAAACGTTCCATAGCCCTACATGACTTCCACAAATGTAAATTAGACATAGTACTCATATGAGAAATGCGCTTCGTCAAGACCAAAGAACCTGCTATCTCTAAACTTTACTACGACCAACATTACCTTAGCTTGGAACCAAATTAAAAAAACGATGTAGGAATACTATTTCGTAAAGGATCTCCTTTCGAACCATTGCACAAATACTCAGACACCAAGGGTAGATATTTGATAATCATAGGACTTTATTACGGGAGACCGATCACAATCTTGAACCTCTATGCACCCAACCGACCGACCGACCTCCTCTTTCTTCCGTACATCCGTTAATCATCTACTTGATGTAGCTAAATGCCCAATTTTAATAGGGGGTGATTTAAACTTTCCCATATGCCCACAAATTGACACTTCAACAGGTCGCTCCTACTTGAGCAACAGCCAAATTAAAGCGAACTGGTCAGCTTTGCGAACTATACCCCTGTTTGATACCTGGAGAACTTCTCACCCAGAAACCAAAGACTATACCTTTTTCTCAAACCCACAACATACATACACATGCACATGCACATAATATCTTTCAATGGCCCTCCATACCTCTAACCTACAATACATGGAAATTTAATGATTATGTCCTTACAGACGCACTACTGGTTACCAGCATTTCAGAAAAAAACACAGAATTCTTTATCGATAATAATCCAGATGCAACCCCACCTACGAACAACTGGGAGGCTTACAAGTGTTACATAAGGGGCAAACTCATGCTATACACCTGCAAGCAACGTAAACTCAAATTAGAATACTATAACTCATTCACACAAAGACTCCTCTTGTAAGAGGAAGCCCATAAAGGACACCCAAACTCTCAATCACTCACCACAGAATTATCAGAAGCGAGAGAGGAACTTAATAAATACCTCATCAAAAACGCACACTTAAGATCCATAACATTAAGAGCAAAATACTTAGCTGAAAACAATAAGGCAGGTCGACTGATGGCTAGATCCCTGAAAAAAACAACATTACAAATCATTCATTCAACAGATCATAAATGCAAATAATAAAACACACTCGAACAGCGTTGAGATAGCCTCCCAATTTGCAAAATACTATACCTCACTATATAACCTAAAACAACCAGACGCCACCAACAAAAGATAATTTATAAACACATACCTTTCCAAGGTTCAACTCTCCAATCTCACGCCACAACAAAGCGCAGAACTAGAAGTACCAATAACACTCCAAGAATTACATGCAGCCATCAAACTACTCCCTTCGGGAAAAGCACCTAGCCCTGATGGATTTACACCAAAATTCTATCACATATTCCAACAACTCCTCGGCCCACAACTGTTAAAACTGTATCAATCAATAGACAAAACATCCAAATTGCCACTATCCCTCTTAGAGGCCACAATATCAGTCATCCCGAAGACAGAGCAACCCCAAGAACGAGTAACAAATTATCGCCCCATATCCCTGCTGAGTATAGATAACAAATTATATGCAAAGATACTTGCACAACGTTTGAATAAAATATTACCAGACCTGGTCCACACAGACCAAGTAGCCTTCATCCCTGGCAGAGAAGCCAAAGATAATACGATTAGATTATTACAAACCATATCCTTAGCTTACAAAAACCACACACCTCTGGCCATACTTTTGACGGGGTGGATTGGGAATTTATGTGGTCCAGCCTGTCAAAATTTGGCATCCCCAACACTTTCCTAACACGCATTCAAGCACTATATGCTGATCCGACAGCCAAAGTAAGAGCAAACGGTGTACTCTCCCAAACATTCCGCATTAAAAATGGAACACGGCAAGGTTGCCCATTGTTGCCCCTTCTATTTGCCCTAATGGTCGAAACCTTTGCAGCACATATTAGAGAAAACCCCCAAAAATATGGTACAACCATGGGTACTATCCACCAAAAATTTCTCCTATATGCAGACATCGTATTCACACTTACGTCCCCAACACTGACCATACCAACTCTTCTCTGAGAATTTTAGACATTTAAAAAAATTTCTCCATTAATATGGATAAGTCGATACTTTTATCTGTACATCTCCAGGAGCAAGACATACAATTCCTTGCACACCACAATGATTTTCTCATCAAACCCAAAATACAATATCTCGGAATACATATAACACACGTACCAGATTTATTTGATCTTAACTATATTCCCCTACAACAAGAAACACAGAAACTACTAAACGCTTGGCACAAAAAAGGTCATCTCTTGGATGGGCAGAGTCCATGCGGTCAAGATGACTATACTACCTAAAAACCTCTATTTGTTTCAAACATTACCAATAGAGTTACCACTATCTTACATCTACACACAACAAAGGATGGTAGAATCATTAATTTGGTCCCAGCGTAAGGCGAGAAACCCCCCAAAAAACGATATACCTAGTGTGACAGACACCGGCTACCCCAACTGGGTAGCTCCACCAGAAAAGGTCTTTCCTATACCTGGAACATGCTGCTATGTAGCGGAGCAAAGTGATTATAGTGGAATCCACCCAAATAACCAGACAGAACCAGTATTCGGGTGAAACAAAGAATAACTTTATTGTGGAAACACACTACTTTTATACACCAACTCATCTTGATAAGGAATCTTATCAGTCCCCCAGATCTCCAGACATTCCCGCCCCTCCAGACAGGCTGGCACCCCCCATAGTGTCCATTGTCTTATAGAGTCCCAGTGGTACAGAGGTGGCTATTCTAGGGTGATCCGGAGGGAGCGACAGCACTCCGTTGCAAAGCCCTTGGTCCCCAGATGCCACAGTCCAAAAAGCGACATGATCCGTGGCTGGGGCTACGGGCGCTCAAGCATACACCGGGAAGGCCAAGGGGAAGTAGGAGTTGTAGGGCGGTCCTAAATCCCTGGTTTCCAAGGGTCCTTCATGTAATCACCCCACCTCTTGCCCTCCCTAGGGGGTACCAATCCCCAAAAGAGCAGAGCTCTGGGGTGAAGGCCTGCTGGAGCAACCTGGTTTGAATGTCAGCGGTTATTCGTGGAAGGTGCGGATGGCCGTTAGTTCCAAGAGCCCGGCCGGCCTGAGAGGGGCTGAGCAGTTAGAGATCAGCTCTTCCGTGAGGATGTAAAGTGCACAAAACTGGTAAAACCAAACATCTGGGAGATTGCAAATGCTCTCACAAGTCCAAATCCGGTAAGAAATTGGTGGGGGCTAGGTAGTAGGGAGTGGGGGTTTAACCTTGGCAACCTGGTATCCGTGACATCTAGCTAAAGATAGAGGAGGAATGGGAGCTCCTAATGTATTTGACTGCTACAGGACCTCCCACTTAACCCGAATAGTGGCATGGAATCGCTCTTCACCCACAAAACCCTAGACCCAATTAGAATCTCAGATAACGGGGGGGGGAAATCTTAGTGAATTGTGCTGGACCCCACCAAAGTATAGATCTAAAAATGAATACCCTAACTACTATGTGGATAGCACATTGAAAGTGTGGGACAAATTACTGCATACAGACCTGAACATATCAAGCCCCATCTCGCCTTTGTCAACTCTGCTTGACAATCTTACCTTTGGCAGACTACGGTTTTCGCAAATGCCTACAATTAATAACAAGCCATCAAATATCCCACTACATATTCTTAGCAACAGACACATTAAATCACAAGCAAACATCGCCCAAGAGATAGGCCCCCTTCTCGCACTGGTACACCTACTTTCAAGTTAGACACGCAATTAACACAAGCCCTCATTTACCAGCTATAACCAGACCTCTCACACCATTCGAAATGCTATGTTCCAACACCAATATCACTAGGTCTCACATCTCCTTGGTACACAAAATGTTACAACACCCCATTAGTGATATTAAACCATCCTTCATACAAAGAGGGAAACAGAACTTAACACAGAACTGAGTGACTCGCAATGGGGGAAAGTATTCAAAACAATAAAAAAAAGTCACTCTCCCAAACTATCATAGAGAGGAATTACAAACTACTCTCCCACTGGTATCTAACACCTAATAGACTGCATAGCATATTTCCACAAGCATCGCCACTATGTTGGAGAAAATGTGGAGGGGTGGGCAATCTCACACACATTTGGTGGGCATTTCCGCTTCTTCAGCAATACTGGAGTGAGGTGGCCAAAGCATCAATTATATCCTAGACATAGATCTTACCCCAACAATGGTCCTAATTAACGCCCTACCAAAATACCTTGCCTACTTCGGCGAAAACTCTTCCAATACATGCTAAATTGTGCCAAACGCCTAATTCCAAGATTATGGAAAACTACACAAACCCCTACACACGCGGCATGGATAAAAGAAGTTGATCATGTGTTAGAGCTTGAGAAAATACACTACACATTTATCGGGAGACAAGACTTCAAACTAGACGTAATCTTTATTTGGGAACAAAAACCCCAAGACTAATAAGTATTGCAAGGTCATTGGACTGCTCATTCCACTTCACATCGCTCTTGACTTGGGTCGTTTAAACCCAAGATGGACTATATATATTGGAGATCACACCAAAACTAACATTTCCCCCTCACCCATCCCCCTCCTCCACTTTTCCTTTTTCCCTTTCCTTCCCCCTGTTTTTTTTATTTATTTTCTCTCTTCCTCTTAGCTTTAGCTTTCTTAAGGCACATACTATAGACGGAACTGGAATAGAGCAAATTCGTTTACAGGAACCATTCGTTCAGGAGACCACTGAATTATTTTGCTAAACATTTTTGTATGTGCAATGATGTGATTTTGTTTTAAAGCCGAAATGTTAGTCATTGTTAACATAAATGCTCCAAATGTATACATTTTCACACTGAATTGATACCTTTTATGGTTTAGCTATCATTGTTATTTTCAGAAAAACCAATAAAAACTATTTAATGGGAAAAAAATGAACTTACTGTACATATCAACAAAATCAGAAGCATACAACATATTAAACTAGGAAAATGCATTAGAAGAGGGTTTGACATAAGGTTGACTGACCTTGAGCACACTTATGTGTGTGTTTACTAGTTCTTCTGAAGCTTAAGAATTAGAATGATGTTTATAAGGGAAGTGCAATATTGTTACATATATAGATCTGTCATCTAAGACCAAAGCTATGAAATGTTTTGTAGTCTCAGGCATGAAAGTAATCTTCTTCTCAACAGTGGGAGCAAAAGAAGTCTGAACAAGAGGCTGGATCTTAAAAGCAAGGACACCAGTGAATATCATAACATAGAGGTACTGGTATATGAAACAAATGGCAAAAAGTGTAATAGAGAGTTGTGGTAGCAACATTGCCTGAAATATTCTATTTAGTACAGCAGTTCCTGCGCCCTTTGCAACAAGCCATAAATGGTACAAATGCTGTAATAAAAACCCCAGTGTGTAAATAACTGAAAACAGCAAAGTTGCAAAAACCAAGATGGCTGCCATAAAATTTTGCATTGTGCTTACATCACTGCAGAATTAAGTAATAACAGCAGTGCCGTCAGTAGTATAAAATATATATGGAGGGCAGAGGTGGGACTAAGTCATTATTTTGCAAGTAACAAGTAAGTCTCAAGTCAAGTCCAAGTAAAGTTGCAAATCCTTAACTTTAAAGGGACAGTATGCACTCATTTTCATATAACTGCATGTAATAGACAGTACTATAAAGAATAATATGCACAGATACTGATATAAAAATCCAGTATAAAACTGTTTAAAAACTTACTTAGAAGCCGTCAGTTTGGCTCTGTTGAAAAGGCAGTTGGAAAGCCCACTGCAAGTGACAAATAAGACACTCCCCCCCTCCCCCTTCTTTTGCATATGAAAAGACCCTTTACACAAACAGGAGCAAGCTGGAGAAGGTAGCTGACAGTATTCACATAAAACTTTGGGGTTTGGTTAGGAGTCTGAAAATCAGAGCAATGTTATTTAAAAATAAGCAAAACTGTACATTTATTTAAAAAAAAACTTTATGGGCTATATAAATAGATCATCTACAAAACATTTATGCAAAGAAAAAATGAGTGTATAATGTCCCTTTAAGCTTCAAGTGTTAAAGGGACAGTCTACACTAAAATTGTTTTTTAAAAAGATAGATAACGCCTTTACTACTCATTCCCCAGCTTTGCACAACCAACATTGTTATATTAATATACTTTATAATATGTAAACCTCTAAACCACCATAGACAAGCTCTTATTAGCTTTTTACAACAGGAGACTGCTAATTCATGTGTGCTATATAGATAACATTGTGCTCTCTTCCGTGGAGTTGTGCAGGACACAGCACTAATTGACTAAAATGCAAATCAATAGCTAATAAATAAAAAGTAATGTGATCAGGGGGCTGTCATAAGAGACTTAGATACAAGGTAATCATAGAAGTAAAAAGTATATTAATATAACCATGTTGTCTGCAAAACTGGGAAATGGGTAGTAAAGGGATTAGCTTTTTAAACAAGTTTGGAGTAGACTGTGCCTTTAAGCAAGTCATTAGTACTAGACATGTGCACCGCTAAAAAATTCGGTTCGTTTTCGGTTCGGATCGATTCGGACTTTTCAAATTTCGTTTCGAATCGAATCTGATTCGGCAAAATTTGAATAAATTTGTTTCGGATTTATTCGGATCCGAATAAATTCGTTTCGGATTTATTCGGATTCGGCTGAATTCGGTTCTATTCCGTTCCGAAATTCGGTATGTTTTTAGTACACTAACACCCATTTAGTACACTAAGTCACTAACACCCATAAACTACCTATGAACCACTAAACCGAGGCCCCCCACATCGCAAACCCTATAATAACATTATTCAACCCCTAATCTGCCGATCGGATATCGCCGCCGCCTACATTATAGCTATTAACCCCTAATCTGCTGTCCCTAACACCGCCGACCCCTACATTATAGTTATTAACCCCTAATCTGCCTCCCCCCAACGTCGCCGCAATCTAACTACAAGTATTAACCCCTAATCTGCCGACCCGATATCGCCGCCGCCTACATTATAACTATTAACCCCTAATCTGCTGTCCCTAACACCGCCGACCCCTACATTATAGTTATTAACCCCTAATCTGCCTCCCCCCAACGTCGCCGCAATCTAACTACAAGTATTAACCCCTAATCTGCCGACCCGATATCGCCGCCGCCTACATTATAACTATTAACCCCTAATCTGCTGTCCCTAACACCGCCGACCCCTACATTATAGTTATTAACCCCTAATCTGCCCCCCCCCCAACGTCGCCGCAATCTAACTACAAGTATTAACCCCTAATCTGCCGACCCGATATCGCCGCCGCCTACATTATAACTATTAACCCCTAATCTGCTGTCCCTAACACCGCCGACCCCTACATTATAGTTATTAACCCCTAATCTGCCTCCCCCAACGTCGCCGCAATCTAACTACAAGTATTAACCCCTAATCTGCCGACCCGATATCGCCGCCGCCTACATTATAGCTATTAACCCCTAATCTGCTGTCCCTAACACCGCCGACCTCTACATTATAGTTATTAACCCCTAATCTGCCTCCCCCCAACGTCGCCACAATCTAACTACAAGTATTAACCCCTAATCTGCCGACCGCAAATCGCCGCCACTATAATAAATGTATTAACCCCTAAACCGCCGCACTCCCGCCTCGCAAACACTATAATACATTTTATTAACCCCTAATCTGCCCTCCCTAACATCGCCGCCACCTACCTACAATTATTAACCCCTAATCTCCCGCCCCCATCGTCGCCGCTACTATAATAAGGTTATTAACCCCTAAACCTAAATCTAACCCTAACCCTAACACCCCCTAACTTAAATATAATTTAAATAAAACGAAATAAGTTTACTATAGTTAAATAAATGAATCCTATTTAAAACTAAAGACTTACCTGTAAAATAAACCCTAAGATAGCTACAATATAACTAATAGTTACATTGTAGCTATTTTAGGATTTATTTTTATTTTACAGGCAACTTTGTATTTATTTTAACTAGGTACAATAGTTATTAAATAGTTAATAACTATTTAATAACTACCTAGCTAAAATAAATACAAATTTACCTGTAAAATAAATCCTAACCTAAGTTACACTAACACCTAACACTACACTATCATTAAATTAACTAAATAAATGAATCATATTTAAAACAAAATACTTACCTGTAAAATAAACCCTAATATAGCTGCAATATAACTAATAGTTACATTGTAGCTATTTTAGCATTTATATTTATTTTACAGGCAACTTTGTATTTATTTTAACTAGGTACAAAAGCTATTAAATAGTTATTGACTAATTAATAGCTACCTAGTTAAAATAATTACAAAATTACCTGTAAAATAAATCCTAACCTAAGTTACAATTAAACCTAACACTACACTGTCATTAAATAAATTAACTACAAGTACCTACAATTATCTACAATTAAATAAACTAAAGTACAAACCCCCCCCACTAAATTACAAAAACAAACAAACACTAAATTACAAAAAATAAAAAAATATTACAAGAATTTTAAACTAATTACACCTAATCTAAGCCCCCTAATAAAATAACAAAGCCCCCCAAAATAAAAAAAATGCCCTACCCTATACTAAATTACAAAAGTTAACAGCTCTATTACCTTACCAGCCCTGAACAGGGCCCTTTGCGGGGCATGCCCCAAAGAAAACAGCTCTTTTGCCTGTAAAAAAAAAAACACAATCCCCCCCCCACATTACAACCCACCACCCACATACCCCTACTCTAACCCAAACCCCCCTTAAATAAACCTAACACTACCCCCCTGAAGATCTCCCTACCTTGAGTCGTGTTCACCCAGCCGGGCCGAAGTCTTCATCCGATGGGGCAGAAGAGGACATCCAGACCGGCAGAAGTCTTCATCCAAGCTGGGCAAGAAGAGGTCTTCCATCCATCATACAAGTACCAAAATACAAACAAACACTAAATTACAAAAAATAATAAAATATTACAATAATTTTAAACTAATTACACCTAATCTAAGCCCCCTACTAGCTATTAATATAGCTTCAATATAACTAATAGTTACATTGTAGCTATTTTAGGATTTATATTTATTTTACAGGCAACTTTGTATTTATTTTAACTAGGTACAATAGCTATTAAATAGTTAATAACTATTTAATAACTACCTAGCTAAAATAAATACAAATTTACCTGTAAAATAAATCATAACCTAAGTTACAATTACACCTAACACTACACTATCATTAAATTAACTAAATAAATGAATCCTATATAAAACTAAAGACTTACCTGTAAAATAAACCCTAATATAGCTGCAATATAACTAATAGTTACATTGTAGCTATTTTAGCATTTATATTTATTGTACAGGCAACTTTGTATTTATTTTAACTAGGTACAATAGCTATTAAATAGATATTTACTGTTTAATAGCTACCTAGTTAAAATAATTACAAAATTACCTGTAAAATAAATCCTAACCTAAGTTACAATTAAACCTAACACTACACTATCATTAAATAAATTAACTACAAGTACCTACAATTAAATACAATTAAAAAACTAAACTAAAGTACAAACCCCCCCCCCACTAAATTACAAAAAATAAAAAAATATTACAAGAATTTTAAACTAATTACACCTAATCTAAGCCCCCTAATAAAATAACAAAGCCCCCCAAAATAAAAAAATGCCCTACCCTATACTAAATTACAAAAGTTAACAGCTCTATTACCTTACCAGCCCTGAACAGGGCCTTTTGCGGGGCATGCCCCAAAGAAAACAGCTCTTTTGCCTGTAAAAAAAAACACAATCCCCCCCCCCCACATTACAACCCACCACCCACATACCCCTACTCTAACCCAAACCCCCCTTATATAAACCTAACACTACCCCCCTGAAGATCTCCCTACCTTGAGTCGTGTTCACCCAGCCGGGCCGAAGTCTTCATCCGATGGGGCAGAAGAGGACATCCAGACCGGCAGAAGTCTTCATCCAAGCGGGGCAAGAAGAGGTCTTCCATCCATCAGAAAAGTACAAAAAAACAAACAAACACTAAATTAGCAAAAATAATAAAATATTGCAATAATTTTAAACTAATTACACCTAATCTAAGCCCCCTTCTAGCTATTAATATAGCTACAATATAACTAATAGTTACATTGTAGCTATTTTAGGATTTATATTTATTTTACAGGCAACTTTGTATTTATTTTAACTAGGTACAATAGTTATTAAATAGTTAATAACTATTTAATAGCTACCTAGCTAAAATAAATACAAATTTACCTGTAAAAAAAACCCTAACCTAAGTTACAATTACACCTAACACTACACTGTCATTAAATTAACTAAATAAATTAATCCTATATAAAACTAAATACTTACCTGTAAAATAAACCCTAATATAGCTACAATATAACTAATAGTTACATTGTAGCTATTTTAGCATTTATATTTATTTTACAGGCAACTTTGTATTTATTTTAACCAGGTACAATAGCTATTAAATAGTTATTGACTAATTAATAGCTACCTAGTTAAAATAATTACAAAATTACCTGTAAAATAAATCCTAACCTAAGTTACTATTAAACCTAACACTACACTATCATTAAATAAATTAACTACAAGTACCTACAATTAAATACAATGAAATAAACTAAACTAAAGTACAAAAAAACAAACACTAAATTACAAAAAATAAAAAAAATTACAAGAATTTTAAACTAATTACACCTAATCTAAGCCCCCTAATAAAATAACAAAGCCCCCCAAAATAAAAAAATGCCCTACCCTATACTAAATTACAAAAGTAATCAGCTCTATTACCTTACCAGCCCTTAAAAGGGCCTTTTGCGGGGGCATGCCCCAAAGAAAACAGCTCTTTTGCCTGTAAAAAAAAAAACACAATACCCCCCCCCACATTACAACCCACCACCCACATACCCCTACTCTAACCCAAACCCCCCTTAAATAAACCTAACACTACCCCCCTGAAGATCTCTCTACCGTGTCTTCACCCAGCGGGCTGAAGTCTTCATCCGATGGGGCAGAAGAGGACATCCAGACCGGCAGAAGTCTTCATCCAAGCGGGGCAAGAAGAGGTCTTCCATCCATCAGAAGTCTTGATCCAGGCGGCATCTTCTCTGTTCATCCATCCGGAGCGGAGCGGCAGCATCCTGAAGACATCCCACGCAGAGCATCCTCTTCTTTCTTGATCCGACGACTAGGTGACTGTACCTTTAAGTGACGTCATCCAAGATGGCGTCCCTTGAATTCCGATTGGCTGATAGGATTCTATCAGCCAATCGGAATTAAGGTAGGAAAAATCTGATTGGCTGATTCAATCAGCCAATCAGATTCAAGTTCAATCCGATTGGCTGATCCAATCAGCCAATCAGATTGAGCTTGCATTCTATTGGCTGATCGGAACAGCCAATAGAATGCGAGGTCAATCTGATTGGCTGATTCCATCAGCCAATCGGATTGAACTTGAATCTGATTGGCTGATTGAATCAGCCAATCAGATTTTTCCTACCTTAATTCCGATTGGCTGATAGAATCCTATCAGCCAATCGGAATTCAAGGGACGCCATCTTGGATGACGTCACTTAAAGGTACAGTCACCTAGTCGTCGGATCAAGAAAGAAGAGGATGCTCTGCGTGGGATGTCTTCAGGATGCTGCCGCTCCGCTCCGGATGGATGAACAGAGAAGATGCCGCCTGGATCAAGACTTCTGATGGATGGAAGACCTCTTCTTGCCCCGCTTGGATGAAGACTTCTGCCGGTCTGGATGTCCTCTTCTGCCCGATCGGATGAAGACTTCGGCCCGCTGGGTGAAGACACGGTAGAGAGATCTTCAGGGGGGTAGTGTTAGGTTTATTTAAGGGGGGTTTGGGTTAGAGTAGGGGTATGTGGGTGGTGGGTTGTAATGTGGGGGGGGGTATTGTGTTTTTTTTTACAGGCAAAAGAGCTGTTTTCTTTGGGGCATGCCCCGCAAAAGGCCCTTTTAAGGGCTGGTAAGGTAATAGAGCTGATTACTTTTGTAATTTAGTATAGGGTAGGGCATTTTTTTATTTTGGGGGGCTTTGTTATTTTATTAGGGGGCTTAGATTAGGTGTAATTAGTTTAAAATTCTTGTAATTTTTTTTATTTTTTGTAATTTAGTGTTTGTTTTTTTTGTACTTTAGTTTAGTTTATTTCATTGTATTTAATTGTAGGTACTTGTAGTTAATTTATTTAATGATAGTGTAGTGTTAGGTTTAATAGTAACTTAGGTTAGGATTTATTTTACAGGTAATTTTGTAATTATTTTAACTAGGTAGCTATTAATTAGTCAATAACTATTTAATAGATATTGTACCTAGTTAAAATAAATACAAAGTTGCCTGTACAATAAATATAAATGCTAAAATAGCTACAATGTAACTATTAGTTATATTGTAGCTATATTAGGGTTTATTTTACAGGTAAGTATTTAGTTTTATATAGGATTAATTTATTTAGTTAATTTAATGACAGTGTAGTGTTAGGTGTAATTGTAACTTAGGTTAGGGTTTATTTTACAGGTAAATTTGTATTTATTTTAGCTAGGTAGTTATTAAATAGTTATTAACTATTTAATAGCTATTGTACCTAGTTAAAATAAATACAAAGTTGCCTGTAAAATAAATATAAATCCTAAAATAGCTACAATGTAACTATTAGTTATATTGTAGCTATATTAATAGCTAGTAGGGGGCTTAGATTAGGTGTAATTAGTTTAAAATTATTGTAATATTTTATTATTTTTGCTAATTTAGTGTTTGTTTGTTTTTTTGTACTTTTCTGATGGATGGAAGACCTCTTCTTGCCCCGCTTGGATGAAGACTTCTGCCGGTCTGGATGTCCTCTTCTGCCCCATCGGATGAAGACTTCGGCCCGGCTGGGTGAACACGACTCAAGGTAGGGAGATCTTCAGGGGGGTAGTGTTAGGTTTATTTAAGGGGGGTTTGGGTTAGAGTAGGGGTATGTGGGTGGTGGGTTGTAATGTGGGGGGAGGGATTGTGTTTTTTTTTTACAGGCAAAAGAGCTGTTTTCTTTGGGGCATGCCCCGCAAAGGGCCCTGTTCAGGGCTGGTAAGGTAATAGAGCTGTTAACTTTTGTAATTTAGTATAGGTTAGGGCATTTTTTTTATTTTGGGGGGCTTTGTTATTTTATTAGGGGGCTTAGATTAGGTGTAATTAGTTTAAAATTCTTGTAATATTTTTTTATTTTTTGTAATTTAGTGGGGGGGGGTTTGTACTTTAGTTTAGTTTTTTTTAATTGCATTTAATTGTAGGTACTTGTAGTTAATTTATTTAATGATAGTGTAGTGTTAGGTTTAATTGTAACTTAGGTTAGGATTTATTTTACAGGTAATTTTGTAATTATTTTAACTAGGTAGCTATTAAATAGTCAATATCTATTTAATAGCTATTGAACCTAGTTAAAATGAATACAAAGTTGCCTGTACAATAAATATAAATGCTAAAATAGCTACAATGTAACTATTAGTTATATTGCAGCTATATTAGGGTTTATTTTACAGGTAAGTCTTTAGTTTTATATAGGATTCATTTATTTAGTTAATTTAATGATAGTGTAGTGTTAGGTGTAATTGTAACTTAGGTTATGATTTATTTTACAGGTAAATTTGTATTTATTTTAGCTAGGTAGTTATTAAATAGTTATTAACTATTTAATAACTATTGTACCTAGTTAAAATAAATACAAAGTTGCCTGTAAAATACATATAAATCCTAAAATAGCTACAATGTAACTATTAGTTATATTGAAGCTATATTAATAGCTAGTAGGGGGCTTAGATTAGGTGTAATTAGTTTAAAATTATTGTAATATTTTATTATTTTTGGTAATTTAGTGTTTGTTTGTATTTTGGTACTTGTATGATGGATGGAAGACCTCTTCTTGCCCCGCTTGGATGAAGACTTCTGCCGGTCTGGATGTCCTCTTCTGCCCCATCGGATGAAGACTTCGGCCCGGCTGGGTGAACACGACTCAAGGTAGGGAGATCTTCAGGGGGGTAGTGTTAGGTTTATTTAAGGGGGGTTTGGGTTAGAGTAGGGGTATGTGGGTGGTGGGTTGTAATGTGGGGGGGGGGGATTGTGTTTTTTTTTTACAGGCAAAAGAGCTGTTTTCTTTGGGGCATGCCCCGCAAAGGGCCCTGTTCAGGGCTGGTAAGGTAATAGAGCTGTTAACTTTTGTAATTTAGTATAGGGTAGGGCATTTTTTTTTATTTTGGGGGGCTTTGTTATTTTATTAGGGGGCTTAGATTAGGTGTAATTAGTTTAAAATTCTTGTAATATTTTTTTATTTTTTGTAATTTAGTGTTTGTTTTTTTTTGTAATTTAGTGGGGGGGTTTTGTACTTTAGTTTATTTAATTGTAGATAATTGTAGGTACTTGTAGTTAATTTATTTAATGACAGTGTAGTGTTAGGTTTAATTGTAACTTAGGTTAGGATTTATTTTACAGGTAATTTTGTAATTATTTTAACTAGGTAGCTATTAATTAGTCAATAACTATTTAATAGCTATTGTACCTAGTTAAAATAAATACAAAGTTGCCTGTAAAATAAATATAAATGCTAAAATAGCTACAATGTAACTATTAGTTATATTGCAGCTATATTAGGGTTTATTTTACAGGTAAGTCTTTAGTTTTATATAGGATTCATTTATTTAGTTAATTTAATGATAGTGTAGTGTTAGGTGTTAGTGTAACTTAGGTTAGGATTTATTTTACAGGTAAATTTGTATTTATTTTAGCTAGGTAGTTATTAAATAGTTATTAACTATTTAATAACTATTGTACCTAGTTAAAATAAATACAAAGTTGCCTGTAAAATAAAAATAAATGCTAAAATAGCTACAATGTAACTATTAGTTATATTGTAGCTATCTTAGGGTTTATTTTACAGGTAAGTCTTTAGTTTTAAATAGGATTCATTTATTTAACTATAGTAAACTTATTTCATTTTATTTAAATTATATTTAAGTTAGGGGGTGTTAGGGTTAGGGTTAGATTTAGGTTTAGGGGTTAATAACCTTATTATAGTAGCGGCGACGATGGGGGCGGGAGATTAGGGGTTAATAATTGTAGGTAGGTGGCGGCGATGTTAGGGAGGGCAGATTAGGGGTTAATAAAATGTATTATAGTGTTTGCGAGGCGGGAGTGCGGCGGTTTAGGGGTTAATACATTTATTATAGTGGCGGCGATTTGCGGTCGGCAGATTAGGGGTTAATACTTGCAGTTAGATTGTGGCGACGTTGGGGGGAGGCAGATTAGGGGTTAATAACTATAATGTAGGGGTCGGCGGTGTTAGGGACAGCAGGTTAGGGGTTAATAGCTATAATGTAGGCGGCGGCGATATCGGGTCGGCAGATTAGGGGTTAATACTTATAGTTAGATTGCGGCGACGTTGGGGGAGGCAGATTAGGGGTTAATAACTATAATGTAGGGGTCGGCGGTGTTAGGGACAGCAGATTAGGGGTTAATAGTTATAATGTAGGCGGCGGCGATATCGGGTCGGCAGATTAGGGGTTAATACTTGTAGTTAGATTGCGGCGACGTTGGGGGAGGCAGATTAGGGGTTAATAACTATAATGTAGGGGTCGGCGGTGTTAGGGACAGCAGATTAGGGGTTAATAGCTATAATGTAGGCGGCGGCGATATCCGGTCGGCAGATTAGGGGTTAATACTTGTAGTTAGATTGCGGCGACGTTGGGGGAGGCAGATTAGGGGTTAATAACTATAATGTAGGGGTCGGCGGTGTTAGGGACAGCAGATTAGGGGTTAATAGCTATAATGTAGGCGGCGGCGATTTGCGGTCGGCAGATTAGGGGTTAATACTTGTAGTTAGATTGCAGCGACGTTGGGGGAGGCAGATTAGGGGTTAATAACTATAATGTAGGGGTCGGCGGTGTTAGGGACAGCAGATTAGGGGTTAATAGCTATAATGTAGGTGGCGGCGATATTCGGTCGGCAGATTAGGGGTTAATAAAATAATGCAGGTGTCAGCGATAGCGGAGGCGGAAGTGTTAGATTAGGGGTGTTTAGAGACTCGGGGTACATGTTAGGGTGTTAGGTGCAGACTTAGTGTTTCCCCATAGGAAACAATGGGGCTGCGGTGTTAGTTTTTTTTCAGCCGAAACTCCCATTGTTTCCTATGGGGAAATGCCGAATTTTACCGAGCTAATTCGGATTTATTCGGAGATACGGCAGCTATTTCGGATTCATTCGGTAGATTCGGAAGTATTTTAATTCGGAAATCCGAATCGATCCGAATCTCCGAATTTACCGAATTTACCGAATTTCAGAATTAATCCGAAACGAACCGCACATGTCTAATTAGTACTCTGCACAATTTAGGGTCAGATTACGAGTGGCGCACTAACAGTTACTTGCGAGCAATATTGTGTTTATCGCTTGAGCACAATTGAATTTAAAGCTTGTCGGGATAGCGCAACCTCAGAGTTCTGGTTAAAGGGACAGTAAACACCAGAATTTTTGTTGTTTAAAAATGTAGATAATCCCTTTATTATCCATTCCCCAGTTTTGCATAACCAACACAGTTATAATAATATACTTTTTACCTCTGTGATTACCTTGTATCTAAGCCTCTGCAAACTGCCCCCTTATTTCAGTTGTTTTGACAGACTTGCATTTTTAGCCAATCAGTACTGACTCCTAGGAGCTTCACGTGCCTGAGCTCAATGTTATCTATGTGAAACACATGAACTAACGCCCTCTAGTGGTGAAAAACTGTCAAAATGCTTTCAGATTAGAGGCGACCTTCAAGGTCTAAAAAATTAGCACATGAACCTCCTAGGTTTAGCTTTCAACTAATAATACCAAAAGAACAAAGCAAAATTGGTAATAAAAGTAAATTGGAAATTACATTCCCTATTTAAATCATAAAAGTTTTTTTTTTTACTTCCCTTTAACTGTTTCGCAAAACAAAATAAGTGTCACAAAACACATTAACAATATATTTTAACGTTACACTCATAATAACACTGTCTAATACAATTATTTAAAAAAATGATTGCAAAAAAAAAAAAGTTATAAGGGCTCAAACATATGAGGTCTCAGGTGTAAGAGAAAAAAAAAGAACTGCAAAGGGCTTAATATAGGGATACATACATATACATATCTAAATCTGTGTGTGTGTATATATATACTGTATATACTGTATATATGTGTGTGTACAGATGCATTTATATATTATATGTGTATTTATATTTACAGACATATACACATATAAACACATGAATACATATGTAGACATAAATAGAAGTGCATTGGAGTCCTTTGCAGTTCGAGGGACACTGAACCCAAATTTTTTCTTTTGTGATTCAGATAGAGCATGCAATTTTAAGCAACTTTCTAATTTACTCCTATTATCAAATTTTCTTAATTCTTTTGGCATCTTTAATTGAAAAGCAAGAATGTAAGTTTAGATGCCGGCCCATTTTTGGTGAACAACCTAAGTTGTTCTTGCTGATTGGTGGATAAATTCACCCACCAATAAACAAGTGCTGTCCAGGGTCTGAACCAAAAATTGGCTGGCTTGTTAGCTTAGATGCCTTCTTTTTCAAATAAAGATAGCAAGAGAACAAAGAAAAATTGATAACAGGAGTAAATTAGAAAATTGCTTAAAATTGCATGCTCTATCTGAATCATGAAAGAAAAAAATTGGGTTCAGTGCCCCTTTAAAAACATGAAAACATGTAAAAGAATATATATGAAATATTGATTTTTAATAAAGTGTTATGCTCTGTATTTACTGTAAATATTTGACAATCCAATGTTCTGCACATAGTATTTAAAAAAAAAAAAATATTAATATACTGTGTATATATATATATATGTGTGTGTGTGTAGATATACTGTATATTGTACCAAAATACCATCAGCTATATGTAGAAATATGTATTTAGAAATAAATAGAACACATTCTGCTATGTGAAGAAAGTTGGAATGTGAAATATTCATATTTTCATGTCGGGTTAGCGCACTTGAGAATATGCGATCGTGTTCGAGCATGAGTCGGGTGTTAGTTTTTTTCCCAATTTTCTTACTCCATTGACTTCTATGGGGAATACGTTAACACGGTTGCGATATTTTAACTTCAGCTTTTTTTGTGCGCATCGGGTTAGCATGTGAGTGAACACTTTTTACTTTCAGCTTGTATATGAGCTCTACCCGACACGCAAAAAGCGATAATACCACTCGCAATCTGGCCCTTGGTAGCTGAAAGCATCAAAGACTAAATAAATTTATAGAAATAACACAACTGCTACACACTTTGCATGTGTGTGTGAGAGAGAAAGTGTGTCAGTGAGTGTTGTTATATCTAAACCCTAGAACGTGACAGAGAAAACACAGATACAGAAGAAATAACTGCTACCATATTTCACCCCACTTTATGAGAGAGGAAACATAAAAACATGGATGTAGATGAAGCCATGAGGTCTAGCACTGCCAAGACCCTGATGGCCACCCAGAAGAGTGCAGGAACAGTCTTCATGTTCATAGCCCAGACCAAGAGGGCTTTCTGTTCTTCACATTTGTCAATGCAGTGACTTGCCTCATTTTCCAGGGACTGCTCTTTCTAGACGACCTTATGTGGAGATTTAATTCCTGAGGTGACAAATCTCTTAAAGGGCCAGTCACAGCATGTATGAAAAGTGCTTACAGGCAGGGCAGACTTCAATAATCGACCCTGAATAGTGACATGCTCAGATTTTTTTTATAAGCTTTTTTCTTACTATCTTAAATGACCTCCTCAACCCACCGCTGAAAGAAAAGAAAAAATGACAACGTTCAATAGCATTTTATTATTTTATATATATATATATATATATATATATATATATATATATATATATATATATATATATATTATAAATAAATATGGTGGGTGTTACTAAAAAAAGGAGTGAGTTAGATATTTTATATTTATATATATATATTGTTTTGTTTGTCGAGCTCCAGGGACCAACTCTGATCTTTGCTTTTAGAAGGTAGTCGCAAGTCATCAAATTTGGAACTCGAGTCCAAATCGTACGACTTAAGTCCAGGACCCTGTTGTAGGGTTTCATAGGTATTATATACCTCTTTCACTAAACTCCATTCACCACTTCAATAATTAGGAGAAACTAAGCCAAGCTTGGTTCTGCAAAAGACAAGACTAGCCATGGTCATTATATTAGCAAAAATTACACTGTTTTGCAGTTGCTCTCTGCTGAAGCTAATTAGGGAAAGATATGTAGCAGGGTAAAGTGGGAGGCGGGTGGAGGGAGTGAGGGGCCCTACACTGCAGAAAAAAAAAGAAGGGCGAGCGCGGGATGGGGCGCTGCTCTACAGAAAAGGGGTGGAATGGTGGGTGGCGGTTCCCTAGTTAACGATCGCCAGGAGGGGGGAGGTGGGGGAACCACTACACTACAGAAAAAAATAAAATATATAAAAGGAAAAAAAATTGCCATATATCACGTACTGGAAGACAGCTTGACAAAGAACAAGAGAGGTGCACGCTATACGGGTCCTGTACATCCCCCATATTGCAATAGCCTTTAATATGAGACATCACATAGAACAAAACGATGTTTCGGTCAACACCTGACTTTAATCATGTTGTATACACATATGTCCTTAACCACTCTATATAAAGCTAAAAAGGGAGGAGTCTGCTACCTGTACAGGTGATACAAATTTTGCTTCCCCACCATCTATTGACAGAAAATTTCACGACTCCATCTAGTGGTCACAGGAATATTCATCTTATACATATGTTTAACCTGAAATATATATATATATATATATATATACATACACACACAGTATATATATATATATATATATATATATATATATATATATATATATATATACACTGTATATATGTATCAATAAGTAACATCCATTTAAAAACAGCAGTAAAGTTACAAAATTTATTTTAAAAAAACAATCTTTTTGCCCTCTGCCTTAATGTGATTTTTTTTCCAGCTACAAAAGGATCTGTATTCATTATTCCGTAATGTTAAATTGAAAACACATTTTGGACAATTTCAGTCATCACAGGGAACTAATCATATGACAGAGGTTGATTTATGTAAAGATTGCAATATATTATCATTGAGTAACTTGAATTTCAGAGTTAAGAGTAACTTTAATCCAAATACATGCAATAACTGTATTGAAACATTCATGCAATTGGTCTTGAAAGATGTTGACATATTAAAACGTAAAATGAGAAATCAGAAAAGTAAAAAGGGTTTTGTACATAGTAACTTCACCAAGATGGAGGATAAAGCCCTGTTAGATTTAAAGGGCAATAAACAAATTGTATGTAAGCCGGCCGATAAGGGCGGAGCAACGGTTGTATTGGATAGAAGTTACTATGTCAAGAAATTAGAACACAACTTCAGGATAGAGAGGTCTATAAATTACTGGATATACCCTTCATTTCAGGTGAAGCGGGAACTAGAGAAATGTATCTCTAAGGCAATGTGTAATGGTTTGAGAAAGAACAGAAATTTCTAATTAAGTAAGCATTTTCTATACCAGTATTTTACACATTGCCAAAAATACATAAAAATAAAAAAACTCCCCCAGGCCGCCCCATTGTGGCAAGTACCAATTCTATTCTAACGAATGTATCTGTTTATCTTGATAAACTACTTAGACCTCCTGCTACTGAATCAATGTCCTACATTAAAGATACTGGGGCCTTTCTGGTCAAACTTGAGGACCTTGACATGCAGAGTGATAAATTCATTCTGTATACATTAGATGTGAATAGCTTGTACACATCAATTATCCATATCAGTGGATTAGGTGCTTTTAGGCAAGCTATTGTTACTAATGGGATGTTTTATGAGGTTCAATGTGAATTTGCATTAGAATTATTACAACTTATTCTTTACTGTAATTACTTTCTTTTCCAAGACCAGTTCCCAGCGCCAGTGGACAGCAATGGGATAAAATGTCGCCCCCACATATGCCAATATTTTCATGAATATATATGAGAAGAGGTTTGTATATACCAATAAATCTTTTTTACAGTATGGATTATGCTGGTTTAGGTATATAGATGATATTTTTGGCATATGGGGGGGGCAACATTGACTCCTTGCTTGGGTTTGTGGCTGAGCTCAATATTTCCACGAGACACAAATTTAAACTCACACACAGTGAGTCAGTGGCTTTTTTGGATACTACTGTGATAAAAAGTGGGAGGGATTTAAAAGTGGACCTGTATAGAAAGGACAGTGATAGAAATAGCCTGTTGAGTTATGAAAATGCCCATCCCTTACCCCTGATTAAAAGTTTACCTAGGAGCCAACTCCTTAGAGTTAAAAAAATTGTTTCTGATGATGATACTGCAAAGAATAGACTGTGAGACATGGAAAATCTTTTTCTGGAGAGGGGTTTTCCTGAGCAGCTTGTACAACAGCAAATTGAAGAAATTAGTGAAATTCACAGACAATATATCCTTAGAGGGATGAAGTGTAAAGACAAACAAGACAATAAACGGATAGTTTCTTTCATGTAATTGGCAAGAGTCCATGAGCTAGTGACATATGGGATATACAATCCTACCAGGAGGGGCAAAGTTTCCCAAACCTCAAAATGACTATAAATACACCCCTCATCACACCCACAATTCAGTTTTTACAAACTTTGCCTCCTATGGAGGTGGTGAAGTAAGTTTGTGCTACGATTTCTACGTTGATATGCGCTTCTCAGCATTGTTGAAGCCTGATTCCTCTCAGAGTACAGCGAATGTCAGAGGGACGTGAAGGGAGTATCACTTATTGAATACGATGATTTCCCTAACGGGGGTCTTTTTCATAGGTTCTCTGTTATCGGTCGTAGAGATTCATCTCCTACCTCCCTTTTCAGATCGACGATATACTCTCAATTTACCATTACCTTTACTAATAACTGTTTTAGTACTGGTTTGGCTATCTGCTATATGTGGATGGGTGTCTTTTGGTAAGTATGTTTTTAATTACTTAAGACACCTCAGCTATGGTTTGGCACTTTATGCATTTATATAAAGTTCTAAATATATGTATTGTACTTATATTTGCCATGAGTCAGGTTCATGTATTTCCTTCTGCAGACTGTCAGTTTCATACTTGGGGAATATAAACATCTTTTAAAAATTAAATTTATTTCTTACCTGGGGTTTAGTCTTTTTTTCAATTGACTACTTCTTACAAATTGCGGGCGGTATTAGGACCGCAGGTGCGACAAATGCTAAACTTTATTGCGTCATTCTTGGCGCAAAATTTTTTTTGGCATGAAAAAACGTCTATGATGCAAGTTTGTCATTTCCGGCATCATACTTGACGCCGAGACCTTTCACACGGTTGCGTCATTAGTGATGCGAGTGAGTCATTTCTGGTTATTTTTGGCGCCAAAAAAGTTTAGTTACGTTGTACGTCATACTTGGCGCCAAATTTTTTCATTATTTCAATACCCCATTGATGTTTGCCTCTTGCTTTTTTCTCTATCAGAGGGCTATGCTATTTGCATTTTTTCCCATTCCTGAAACTGTCATATAAGGAAATAGATAATTTTGCTTTATATGTTGTTTTTTATCTTACATTTTGCAAGATGTCTCAACCTGATCCTGCCTCAGAAGTTTCTACTGGAACATTGTTGCCTGACATCGGTTCTACCAAAGCTAAGTGCATTTGTTGTAAAATTGTAGAAATTATCTCGCCGAATGTCATTTGTAATAGTTGTCATGATAAACTTTTACATGCAGATAGTGTATCCATCAGAAATAGTACATTGCCAGTTGCATTTCCTTCACCTTCTAATGTGCATGATATACCTGTAAATTTAAAGAATTTGCTTCTGATTCTATTCTGAAGGCTTTGTCTGCATTTCCACCTTCAAATAAATGTAAAAGGTCTTTTAAAACTTCTCATTTAGTTGATGAAAATTCAAATGACCAACAACATAATAATTTATCCTCTTTTGATGAGGATCTATCTGATTCAGAAGATCCTTCCTCAGACATTGACACTGACAAATCTACTCATTTATTTAATATTGAGTATATGCGTTCTTTATTAAAAGAAGTGTTAATTACTTTGGATATTGAGGTAACCAGTCCTCTTGACGTTCAGTCTAATAAACGTTTAAATGCTGTTTTTAAACCTCCTGTGGTTTCTCCAGGGTTTCTTCCTATTCCTGAGGCTATTTCTGATATGATTTCTAAGGAATGGAATAAGCCAGTTACTTCTTTTATTCCTTCTTCAAGGTTTAAAAAATTGTATTCTTTACCAGCAAAATCTATAGAGTTTTGGGAACAGATCCCCAAAGTTGATGGGGCTATTTCTACTCTTGCTAAACGTACCACTATTCCTATGGAAGATAGTACTTCCTTTAAGGATCCTTTAGATAGGAAGCTTGAATCTTATCTAAGGAAGGCCTATTTATATTCAGGTCATCTTCTCAGACCTGCAATTTCTTTGGCTGCTGTTGCGGCTGCATCAACTTTCTGGTTGGAGAATTTAGCGCAACAGGAATTGGATTCTGACTTATCTAGCATTATTCGCTTACTGCAATATGCTAATCATTTTATTTGTGATGCTATTTTTGATATTATCAAAATTGATGTTAGATCCATGTCTTTAGCTATTTTAGCTAGAAGAGCTTTGTGGCTTAAATCCTGGAATGCTGATATGACATCTAAATCTAGATTACTATCTATTTCTTTCCAAGGTAATAATTTATTTGGTTCCCAGTTGGATTCTATTATTTCAACTGTTACTGGGGGAAAGGGAGTTTTTCTGCCTCAGGATAATAAAACCTAAGGGTAAATCTAAGGCTTCTAACCGTTTTCGTTCCTTTCGTCAAAATAAGAAACAAAAACTCAATCCTTCCCCCAAGGAATCTGCCTCCAATTGGAAGCCTTCCTCAAATTGGAATAAATCCAAGCCTTTTAGGAAACCAAAGTCAGCCCCTAAGTCTGCATGAAGGTGCGGCACTCATTCCAGCTCAGCTGGTAGGGGGCAGATTAAGATTTTTCAAGGATATTTGGATAAAATCTGTTCAAAATCAATGGATTCAGAGCATTGTCTCTCAAGGGTATCGAATAGGATTCAGAGTAAGACCTCCTGTGAGAAGATTTTTTCTCTCACGTATCCCAGTAAATCCAGTAAAAGCTCAGGCTTTCCTGAAGTGTGTTTCAGACCTGGAGTCTTCAGGGGTAATCATGCCAGTTCCTCTTCTGGAACAAGGTTTGGGGTTTTATTCAAATCTTTTCATTGTCCCAAAGAAGGAAAATGTATTCAGACCAGTTCTGGATCTGAAAATTTTGATTCGTTATGTAAGAGTACCAACTTTCAAGATGGTGACTATAAGGACTATTCTGCCTTTTGTTCAGCAAGGACATTATATGTCCACAATAGACTTGCAGGATGCATACCTTCATATTCCGATTCATCCAGAACATTATCAGTTTCTGAGATTCTCTTTTCTAGACAAGCATTACCAATTTGTTGCTCTTCCATTTGGCCTAGCAACAGCTTCAAGAATCATTTCAAAGGTTCTGGGTGCCCTACTCTCTGTAATCAGAGAAGAGAGTATTGCAGTGTTTCCTTATTTGGACGATATCTTGGTACTAGCTCAGTCTTTACATTCTGCAGAATCTCACATGAATCAACTAGTGTTGTTTCTTCGGAAACATGGTTGGAGGATCAATTTACCAAAGAGTTTCTTGATTCCTTAGACAAGGGTCACCTTTTTAGGCTTCCAGATAGAGTTCAGTGTCCATGACTCTGTCTCTAACAGACAAGAGACGTTTAAAATTGGTTGCAGCCTGCCGGCACCTTCAGTCTCAGTCATTCCCTTCAGTGGCTATGTGCATGGAAGTTTTAGGTCTCATGACTGCAGCATCGGACACGATCCCCTTTGCTCGTTTTCACATGAGACCTCTTCAGCTTTGTATGCTGAATCAATGGTGCAGGGATTATACAAAGATATCACAATATATATCCTTAAATCCCAATGTACGAAACTCTCTGACATGGTGGATAGATCACCATCGTTTAGTTCAAGGGGCTTCTTTTGTTCGGCCAACCTGGACTGTGATCACAACAGATGCAAGTCTTTCAGGTTGGGGAGCTGTTTGGGGATCTCTGACAGCACAAGGGGTTTGGAAATCTCAAGAGGCGAGTTTGCCAATAAATATTTTAGAACTCCTTGCAATTCTCAGAGCTCTTCAGTTTTGGCCTCTGTTAAAGAGAGAACCATTCATTTGTTTTCAGACAGACAATATCACAAGAGTGGCATATGTCAATCATCAGGGTGGTACTCACAGTCCCCAAGCTATGAAAGAAGTATCTCAAATACTTGTTTGGGCGGAATCCAGCTCCTGTCTAATCTCTGCGGTGCATATCCCATGTTTAGACAATTTGGAAGCGGATTATCTCAGCCGCCAGACTTTACATCCAGGGGAGTGGTGTCTCCATCCAGATGTGTTTTCTCAGATTGTTCAGATGTGGGGTCTTCCAGAGATAGATCTCATGGCTTCTCATCTAACAAGAAACTTCCCAGATACCTGTCCAGGTCCAGGGATGTTCAGGCGGAAGCAGTGGTTGCGCTGACACTTCCTTGGTGTTATCATCTTGCTTACATCTTCCCGCCTCTAGTTGTCCTTCCAAGAGTGATTTCCAAAATCATCATGGAACAATCATTTGTGTTGCTGGTGGCGCCAGCATGGCCACACAGGTTTTGGTATGCGGACCTGGTTCGGATGTCCAGTTGCCCACCTTGGCCACTTCCGTTATGGCCAGACCTACTATCTCAAGGTCCGTTTTTCCATCAGGATCTCAAATAATTAAATTTGAAGGTATGGTAATTGAACGCTTAGTACTAAGTCATAGAGGTTTCTCTGACTCAGTGATTAATACTATGTTACAAGCTCGTAAATCTGTCTCTAGAAAGATTTATTATAGAAGTTTGGAAGACTTACATTTCATAAACATTACATTACATTACTTCTCATAAATTTTATTGCCATTCTTTTAGAATTCCTAGAATTTTACAGTTTCTTCAGGATGGTTTGGATAAGGGTTTGTCTGCAAGTTCCTTGAAAGGACAAATCTCCGCTCTTTCTGTTTTATTTCACAGAAAGATTGCTATACTTCCTGATATACACTGTTTTGTACAGGCTTTAGTTCGTATTAAGCCTGTCATTAAATCAATTTCTCCTCCTTGGAGTCTTAATTTGGTTCTGAAGGCTTTACAGGCTCCTCCATATGAGCCTATGCATTCTTTGGACATTAAACTACTTTCTTGGAAAGTGTTGTTCCTTTTGGCTATCTCTTCTGCTAGGTGAGTTTCTGAGCTATCTGCTCTTTCTTGTGAATCTCCTTTTCTGATTTTTCATCAGGATAAGGCGGTTTTGCGGACTTCATTTGAATTTTTACCTAAGGTTGTGAATTCTAACAACATTAGTAGAGAAATTGTTGTCTCTTCCTTGTGTCCTAATCCTAAGAATCCTTTGGAAAGATCCTTACATTCTTTGGATGTGGTGAGAGCTTTGAAATATTATGTTGAAGCTACTAAAGATTTCAGGAAGACTTCTAGTCTATTTGTTATATTTTCTGTTCCTAGGAAAGGTCAGAAGGCCTCTGCTATTTCCTTGGCTTCTTGGTTGAAACTTTTGATTCATCAAGCTTATTTGGAGTCGGGTCAGGCCCCGCCTCAGAGAATTACAGCTCATTCTACTAGATCGGTCTCCACTTCGTGGGCTTTTAAGAATGAAGCTTCAGTTGATCAGATTTGCAAAGCAGCGACTTGGTCCTCTTTGCATACATTTACTAAATTCTACCGTTTTGATGTATTTGCTTCTTCGGAAGCAGTTTTTGGTAGAAAAAGTTCTTCAGGCAGCTGTTTCAGTTTGATTCTTCTGCTTTTGATTTAAGTTTTTTTCTTTCAAATGAAAATAAACTTATTTTTTTGGGTTGTGGACTAATTTTTTAAGCGGTATATGGCTGTTTTTATTTTATTCCCTCCCTCTAGTGTCTAGTGACTCTTGAGTGGAGATCCACATCTTGGGTATTGATATCCCATATGTCACTAGCTCATGGACAAGAGTCCATGAGGCCCACCCTTTTTATGGTTATGATTTTTTGTATAAAGCACAATTATTTCCAAATTTACTTTGTTGATGCTTTCTACTCCTTTCTTTATCACCCCACTGCTTGGCTATTCATTAAAACTGAATTGTGGGTGTGTTGAGGGGTGTATTTTTATAGGCATTTTGAGGTTTGGGAAACTTTGCCCCTCCTGGTAGGATTGTATATCCCATATTTCACTAGCTCATGGACTCTTGGCAATATGAAAGAAATGAATTTATCAGGTAAGTTCTTACATAAATTATGTTTTTTGTCTCTCAATACAGTCTTTTGAGAAGGGATGCTATTAGCATCATTAGAAAACATTGGTCTATAGTTAAAGACCTTAACCCTCAGATCAAAGAATTTGAAGAGCCACCTTTGCTTGCATATAAGAGATGTAGGAATCTGAAAGATGAATTAGTGAGAGTAGACATAGGCCCTGAAAAGAAGATGATCCAGACACATATATCTACCCCTAAACTAGGATGTTTTCCATGCCTTGGATCTTGTAACTGTAATAACATCATTAAAGGTGATTCCTTTATTCATCCATTAAATGGAAGTAAATTTAAGATCCCTGTTTTTTTACTTGCAACTATCTTGTCAAATGCCTGTGTTCCAAAATATACATCGGTGAATCTACATGTAGGATAAGAGATAGAATCAATGAACATAAATCTAATATACGTTGCAAAAATAGGGATGCTCCTGTGTCCAATCACTTTTTACAAGCAGGACATACTATCTCTCAATTAAGATTTCAGGTAATTGAGCAGGTTAAGAGGCCTAGAAGAGGGGGTGATAGACAAAAAATCCTAAAGTGTAGGGAAACTCCCACATTCCAATAGGGATGAATAAGGAAATTGACTGGAATATCACTTTGTAAATTTTGTGCTATGGTATTTGCTTCTGATAAATTGTAGTTTTATAAATTTCGTAACTTTACTGCTGTTTTTAAATGGATGTTACTTATTGATACATATATACAGTATATATATATATATATATATATATATATATTTCAGGTTAAACATATGTATAAGATGAATATTCCTGTGACCACTAGATGGAGTCGTGATATTTTCTGTCAATAGATGGTGGGGAAGCAAAATGTGTATCACCTGTACAGGTAGCAGACTCCTCCCTTTTTAGCTTTATATAGAGTGGTTAAGGACATATGTGTATACAACATGATTAAGCTCAGGTGTTGACCGAAACGTTGTTTTGTTCTATGTGATGTCTCATATTAAAGGATATTGAAATATACAGATTGATGCTGCTACAACTTGGTCATTTTTACTGGCAGACAGCTGCCAGTACCAAAGACGACCAATATTAGTTTGAGGAGGAGGGTTAGAGAGCTATTTGGGAGGAATCAGGAAGGTGGGAGAGTTGAGTAGGATCACTACACTGCAGATTTTTTTTAATAACAAATAATAATGATAAAAAACCTAAACCTAATATGTTGGGGATGAGTGTGGGGATAGATTTTTGGGAGAGAGTTAAAGGGGGTGGGAGTTGCCAGATAGGAGGGTAATCTCTACACTACAGCTAAAATTAATTTATAAGCTACCTGATTAACCCCTTCACTGCTGGGAATTATAGAAGTGTGGTGCGCAGCTGCAATTAGCGGCATTCTAATTACCAAACACCAATGGCAAATCCATATGTCTGCTATTTCTGAACAAAGGGGATTCCAGAGAAGCGTTTACAATCATATATGATCTAATTTGCAAAGGAAATGATGGCATGGAATCTACCAAAATAGCCTAGGTCAATACCTTGGGTTGTCTATTTAAAAATATATAGTTTTGACAGGTAAAAAATAAAAAAAACAAGGCTCTATTTCTGTTTAAATTGAGTGATAGCAAAAATGTTAACAATTCTCAAATTCTGGTGGTGAAGGGGTTAATGTTTTTGTATATGAAATTGCTGGTTAAAATGGTATGAGCTTGCAGGGAAATCCAATCTCCCTATTTTATCACATTCTATAAACACATTCTTCCTTATCTCTGTCTGTATACCAAAGTAAAATACTTACGGCTAGATTTAGAGTTTTGTCGGTAACGACCCGCGTAGCTAACGCTGGCTTTTTTCTGGCCGCACCTTTAAAATAACTCTGGTATTGAGAGTCCACAGAATGGCTGCGTTAGGCTCCAAAAAAGGAGCGTAGAGCATATTTAACGCAACTTCAACTCTCGATACCAGAGTTGCTTACGGACGCGGCCGGCCTCAAAAACGTAACACCTGCAAAAAAGCAGCGTTCAGCTCCTAACGCAGCCCCATTGTTGTCTATGGGGAAACACTTCCTACGTCTGCACCTAACACTCTAACATGTACCCCGAGTCTAAACACCCCTAACCTTACACTTATTAACCCCTATTCTGCCGCCCCCGCTATCGCTGACCCCTGCATATTATTATTAACCCCTAATCTGCCGCTCTGTAAACCGCCGCTACTTACATTATCCCTATGTACCCCTAATCTGCTGCCCCTAACACCGCCGACCCCTATATTATATTTATTAACCCCTAATCTGCCCCCCACAACGTCGCCTCCACCTGCCTACACTTATTAACCCCTAATCTGCCGACCGGACCGCGCCGCTATTATAATAAAGTTATTAACCCCTAATCCGCCTCACTAACCCTATAATAAATAGTATTAACCCCTAATCTGCCCTCCCTAACATCGCCGACACCTAACTTCAAACATTAACCCCTAATCTGCCGACTGGAGCTCACCGCTATTCTAATAAATGTATTAACCCCTAAAGCTAAGTCTAACCCTAACACTAACACCCCCCTAAATTAAATATAATTTTAATCTAACGAAATTAATTAACTCTTCTTAAATAAATTATTCCTATTTAAAGCTAAATACTTACCTGTAAAATAAATCCTAATATAGCTACAATATAAATTATATTTATATTATAGCTATTTTAGGATTAATATTTATTTTACAGGTAACTTTGTATTTATTTTAACCAGGTACAATAGCTATAAAATAGTTAAGAACTATTTAATAGCTAAAATAGTTAAAATAATTACAAATTTACCTGTAAAATAGATCCTAACCTAAGTTACAATTAAACCTAACACTACACTATCAATAAATAAATTAAATACAATTCCTACAAATAAATACAATGAAATAAACTAACTAAAGTACAAAAAATAAAAAAGAACTAAGTTACAAAAAATAAAAAAATATTTACAAACATTAGAAAAGTATTACAACAATTTTAAACTAATTACACCTACTCTACGCCCCCTAATAAAATAACAAAGCCCCCCAAAATAAAAAAAATGCCCTACCCTATTCTAAATTACTAAAGTTCAAAGCTCTTTTACCTTACCAGCCCTGAACAGGGCCCTTTGCGGGGCATGCCCCAAGAAATTCAGCTCTTTTGCCTGTAAAAAAAAACATACAATACCCCCCCCCCAACATTACAACCCACCACCCACATACCCCTAATCTAACCCAAACCCCCCTTAAATAAACCTAACACTAAGCCCCTGAAGATCTCCCTACCTTGAGTCGTCTTCACCCAGCCGAGCCAAATTCTTCATCCAAGCGGAGCAAGAAGAGGTCCTCCATCCGGTAGAAGTCTTCATCCAAGCGGGGCAAGAAGAGGTCCTCCATCCGGTAGAAGTCTTCATCCAAGCGGGGCAGAAGAGGTCTTCCATCCGATTGAAGTCTTCATCCAAGCGGCATCTTCTATCGTCATCCATCCGGAGCGGAGCGGCAGCATCCTGAAGACCTCCGACGAGGAACATCCATCCTGGCCGACGACTGAACGACGAATGACGGTTCCTTTAAATGACGTCATCTAAGATGGCGTCCTTCGAATTCCGATTGGCTGATAGGATTCTATCAGCCAATTGGAATTAAGGTAGGAAAATTCTGATTGGCTGATGGAGTCAGCCAATCAGAATCAAGTTCAATCCGATTGGCTGATCCAATCAGCCAATCAGATTGAGCTCGCATTCTATTGGCTGATCGGATAGAAGATGCCGCTTGGATGAAGACTTCAATCGGATGGAAGACCTCTTCTGCCCCGCTTGGATGAAGACTTCTACCGGATGGAGGACCTCTTCTTGCCCCGCTTGGATGAAGACTTCTACCGGATGGAGGACTTCTTCTTGCTCCGCTTGGATGAAGAATTTGGCTCGGCTGGGTGAAGACGACTCAAGGTAGGGAGATCTTCAGGGGCTTAGTGTTAGGTTTATTTAAGGGGGGTTTGGGTTAGATTAGGGGTATGTGGGTGGTGGGTTGTAATGTTGGGGGGGGGTATTGTATGTTTTTTTTTACAGGCAAAAGAGCTGAATTTCTTGGGGCATGCCCCGCAAAGGGCCCTGTTCAGGGCTGGTAAGGTAAAAGAGCTTTGAACTTTAGTAATTTAGAATAGGGTAGGGCATTTTTTTATTTTGGGGGGCTTTGTTATTTTATTAGGGGGCTTAGAGTAGGTGTAATTAGTTTAAAATTGTTGTAATATTTTTCTAATGTTTGTAAATATTTTTTTATTTTTTGTAACTTAGTTCTTTTTTATTTTTTGTACTTTAGTTAGTTTATTTCATTGTAGTTATTTGTAGGTATTGTATTTAATTAATTTATTGATAGTGTAGTGTTAGGTTTAATTTTAGGTAATTGTAGGTATTTTATTTAATTAATTTATTGATAGTGTAGTGTTAGGTTTAATTGTAACTTAGGTTAGGATTTATTTTACAGGTAATTTTGTAATTATTTTAACTATTTTAGCTATTAAATAGTTCTTAACTATTTAATAGCTATTGTACCTGGTTAAAATAAATACAAAGTTACCTGTAAAATAAATATTAATCCTAAAATAGCTATAATATAATTATAATTTATATTGTAGCTATATTAGGATTTATTTTACAGGTAAGTGTTTAGCTTTAAATAGGAATAATTTATTTAATAAGAGTTAATTAATTTCGTTAGATTAAAATTATATTTAAGTTAGGGGGTGTTAGTGTTAGGGTTAGACTTAGCTTTAGGGGTTAATACATTTTTTAGAATAGCGGCGAGATTCGGTCGGCAGATTAGGGGTTAATAATTGAAGTTAGGTGTCGGCGATGTTAGGGAGGGCAGATTAGGGGTTAATAAATATAATATAGGGGTCGGCGGTGTTAGGGGCAGCAGATTAGGGGTACATAGCTATAATGTAGCTGGCGGCGTCGTGCGGACGGCAGATTAGGGGTTAATAAGTGTAGGTAGCTGGCTGCGACATTGTGGGGGGCAGGTTAGGGGTTAATAAATATAATATAGGGGCCGGCGGTGTTAGGGGCAGCAGATTAGGGGTACATAAGTATAACGTAGGTGGCGGTCGGCAGATTAGGGGTTAAAAAAATTTAATCGAGTGTCAGCGATGTGGGGGGGCCTCGGTTTAGGGGTACATAGGAAGTTTATAGGTGTTAGTGTACTTTAGAGCACAGTAGTTAAGAGCTTTATAAACCGGCGTTAGCCCAGAAAGCTCTTAACTACTGACTTTTTTCTGCGGCTGGAGTTTTGTCGTTAGAATTCTAACGCTCACTTCAGACACGACTCTAAATACCGGAGTTAGAAAGATCCCATTGAAAAGATAGGATACGCAATTTACGTAAGGGGATCTGCGGTATGGAAATGTCGCGGCTGAAAAGTGAGCGTTAGACCCTTTCCTGACTGACTCCAAATACCGGCGGTAGCCTAAAACCAGCGTTAGGAGCCTCTAACGCTGGTTTTCACGGCTACCGCCAAACTCTAAATCTAGGCCTTAGATTGAACAATGGAAAATTAACATTTTATTACTTATCTCTCCTTCATTCCACTTATCACTCCTTCATTCAACTTGTTTTGTTTACACAGGTTTTTCTATAGCCAGTACATAAGTATTTAAATATTCAGTATAGGTGCTCAAACAACAGTCAGAGGCAGCTATTTCAACACCAAAATAAAGGTAAAGGAGTTTTCTGCAAACCATTTAATACACCCCAGCAGGTAAAATACATAATTAGGAACAAATTAAAGGGGAGAACATTTTACAATACATGGTCCCTTTTAAGTAGCATTTATAAATAAAAGAAAATATTTTAGCATTGCAAAGTATTACACTGCCCTAACCCAATTACTTCATGATGCCTCCCGGTTGGCAGCATTTTCTATGGAGAAGGCTGGTATTTCTAAATATTGATTATTTAACCTCTCAGTTCATGATGTTTTAATATAAGATTGCTTTGAGCCTAAACTGAAACATTTTACTCCAGAAATAATTGCAAGGGGCCCAGAAGGGGCATTACATTCAGATTTAAATTCCCTATAAAATGTTTAATTATCCATATTGCACAGCCTTGCAATACACTTTTATTATTTTGTTTATCTGCATTTTTTGTTATTTTAATTTGTTCATGTAGTTGTTGTAGTGTCATGAAAAGCTAGATTGCATTTTATGGAACTCAGATCCCTGTTTCTCTACATGTTACACAGTGATTGTTTGATATGCATAAGAGCTCATTGATATCTGCCCCAATCAGCCACAGCAAATGAGATACCATTCACAAGCTTTTTAAGTGTGTTCTGGGCTGCAAAACAATGAAAACTTTGCAACAAAATTACAGTTTAAATGATCTTACAATATTTCTTTGCATTGAGATATTTTGTAATATAGTGCTTAATATCTGATGCATGTATACAAACATGACTTTAATGCCCCTTTAATTTATGATAATCTTCAAAATGTGGGGCCGTATAACCTGGTAATTATGTAACTGTCAAGGAAATGGGCACAATGAGTGTCAAAAGGAGATGGGGAAATAAAACTAAAGTGACAGAGAAAAAGATATGGCGGGACAAACATAGGGTGCTCTATTTGTTTTCCCCGCTGTTGTACAACTTTTGCTAGGCATAATCTTTTTAACGTGGGTGGTTAGCCCACATGTTACAAGTGAAAAGTAAAAAGTTTGTGTGCGTGCAAAACACGATGCGCGCTAACTTTAGGACTTCAGTTATTGTCACTGCACTAACTTCTTCTCTCTTAGACTTCAATGTAACGCGCTAAATAAAACAAACTAACACGTATCACTTGCACACTAACTCAACACTAGTTAGACCTACCACGCTAAACACAATGTTCTTCACATAGAAGAAAATGTTCTTTTTATTTTTAAATATTTATTTCTATATATATCTGATGATTTTTTGTAAAATATATATCTATATCTATATGAATATATACAGATACACACCGAGATTTGGAAGTGCAGCAGATAAGCTGCTCCAGAAAATGAACTTGAAATGATGTCTTGAAAAAGGCTTATGGATAAGCCGAAACGTTGACAATTCTGATGTTTTAACATTGTGGAAATAAAGTATAATTGTGTTAAGAAAATGTATAGGGAGGGGGTGGCGGAGCCAATCGCCAAACAGAGCAGACGTGTTTTAGCAGAGCTCCTGCTTAATGGACTGAACAAATGAATATAATTTAATATTGCAAGTTTGGATTTTCTTTACTGGGACTAATTTCTTCATATATATAAGGGAAGTGAACTATATGCCTATACCCTGATCGCTTTTGGTACCGGTGGCGTAGCATTGCAAAATGCACAGTATGGAACTTCCTCCCGGTTTTATGGAGGCTTTACGTGGGATACTAAACGAGCATCATGCTGCCTTGGAGGATCAGTTCTGCAAGGCGTTCACACTTGGCACACACAACGAAGCTCCTCTGGCACCTCACTACAGTACCCAACTTGAGCCTGTTGCGGCAGGTAGCGTGAGACGCAGTGCTTTGGGGCCCCGGCGCTCGCTCTCTGGATGTGACTCACCTATTGGGAATAAGAAGCCTAGTGGTGTGAAATCAATGCTATTGTGTGTGCACGCAGCAACTGGAGATAGTGTGTGAAATGTCCCCGCGTGAAGAGCTCAGTTCGGAAATTTACCCGGAAGGAAAGTTGCACTCTAAAAGATGCCTTAAGCTACTCGACAGCCTTCTCACAACCTCAATGGGACCCGGGTGGCCCTCTCAGATGAGATCTCCAAGATGGAAGCTAAGTCACCCAACTTCTGGCACCACTAACTCTGCTGTCACCCTACTGCCGCAGAGAGACCCCGAGAGATAACCAACAATACCTGGTATGAGTGTCCTGATTGATGAAGGTCGCGGCTTCTCTGGGAAGTGGACAACTTGACCCGTAGTGTTCTTTTGATTAGCGCCGGTGTAAAGCACTGCATCTGACCACACTAAAGCAACAACCAAGGACATGCGGTCAGTTAACATTGTGGCGCCTGAAATGTTCCCTAAAGAACAGATTTCATAATCCCTCAGATTAAGCAATTCTCTCCTCAGTTTGGAGGAGGACTCTGCATAAAGTTTATTTCAGTTTACCCGCATCAATATGTTAATAAGTTGTAAGCAAGCATAGCAGTTTTTTCCCATACCGCAGTACTGCATGTAAGTGGGGCTCTAAGCTCTTTTGTTCTTTGTATAACGATGCAAGTTTGTTTGCTGGTACACGCTCTGGTGGATAACCCATCTAATTTAAACAAAAACCTCACCTATACTGTGGGAACTTCCCTACCAGATAATATTTTGAACACCCTGATACCTGGTCAAAGCGGCCAATGTGCCTGTATGTGCATAGCGTTTTCTATGTACAAGTGACTCTGGATGGCCTCTATTATGTTATTGTACCCCATGTTTTCCTATATATGCTCAGAGAAACCTTACTACATTTGTAAAAATCTAGCTCTATAGTGATGCTCTTATGACAATGAATGGCCTCTTATATAATGGGGGAGACCTCTGAGAATAATGGGTATCTCATATGTATATTGTATCTTTCAAATGTCTTTCTGATATATACAGTGTACCTATAGATTTGTACCGCATGAGGTTTGTTTGTTATGGTAGCTTTGCCCTGTATGCCCCGCCAAGTTTATACTCTCTGCCATTAGCTCATCGTGACACATAGGCCTACTGTAAAGTTCTTGACAAGCTTTTTAAGACAGGCTGGTCCTACGTTCATCATACAAAGCGAGGCCATAGTACGTGCTATACAGGGAACAAACTATCCGCAACAGAGCAATTTTGAGGACATCAGGTTGGACACCCTCACATATAAGAATCCACATTAGTTCAAAATATACCTAGCTTACTTATTTTTGTTATACGTGCACTCTTTAGATTATATATTTGGCTCTTAACTTATCTAAATACCACCTCCCCCCCCTCTACATAACACACCTCCTATAACAGGAGGGTTAACTAGGCGGTTCCTCTCGCCAATACCGCACCCTAACTATACTCTTTATTATATATTGCAATATACCTATATATTTTACTCCACAACTCTACCATACGAAAGATTGCTAAAACAGAGTCTCTAACTCTCATATGCACATTTTTACTCTTTACTCTATTTGTTGAGAGGCTAGAATTCAAATAATTCAAAATTTGAGGTAAACAGCATTAGACCCATGAGTGGTCTTCCCTATTTCAGGTAGCCTTCTACTATTGCAACATCTCCAATTGGTTAGGGGGTCCAAGTGTGGCCCTCAATTAAAAGAGAAGGCTTCAGCTTGTATTGGCATAATTGAATTATAGCTCTACATATTATTCTAAGCGTTCCTTATGTTTGTTATCTCGCTAGTTGATGTTATTAATAATGCTCGCATTTACATTACATTCCTTGTATATCCAGTTTTGTCTGGCGATGACATTTATGGTGTGTTTTAATGATATATCTGTATGCCATCTTTTACCTCAATAAAAATTATTTAAAAAAAAGAAAAAAGAAAATGTATAGGGAGGTCATGAAAATTATAATATTTATGCTCAATACAATCTATAAAGAGGGTATAGCAACCCTTAGAAAATGTATGCAGACCCTTAAAGTTAATATTTTATTAAAGTACAAGAGAGAGCAAGCAGGTACCAATTATGTACCTACAAAAAAGACAGGGCATGTCTGGCCAATTCAGCATCCTGCCCTGTAAATTTTATCCTTGGATAGATGAATATCTATAGCATCAAATGATCTAATTTTTGCCGAGTCTATGACCTCTCAGACCAGATCCGGGCAGTTAGAACTCTAGGCAGCGGCCTTCTACGAGAACTATCACCCTCGTGTTCCGGGGTATACAATCATAAGAAGACTGCTTTCATTATGGAGGACCTTTCAACTAGTTTACATGGCCTCTTAGAGGACTTTGAATGTCAGATGTGTCAGCAGCTAGATGCTCTTATAAAGATGGTTGAGATGGAGAGAGATCTCTCGAGTGGATCAAGGCCTGTTACCCATGTATATCGGAGGCACGGCTAACTGGGTGGACATCCCTCACTTCTGACTGCACACAGATCAGTCCGGAGCATACAAATGAAGGGAATAATATTTTACTTTTAGCCAACCCTATACCACTACAGCCATTTCCTATACTTAAGGATAGGGACCCAGCTTCAGAGATTAGACGAGAACTTGTCAAAGAGACCCCTATGATATAGCGGCCCAGCAATGAGTGGGAAGTGAATGACACATTCGGACTTGCAAGAGCGGCTGAGTGGCATTGGCTTGTGTCTGGTCGATGTGGGGGGGGGGGGCAACTCCCCTGTGCATGACTCTGACTTGCTGCTGTGGCTGTGGGATGTGGCAGCATGAACCTATAAGGGACAATCACTGCTGGCAATGCAAGTACATGCAAAAACATACTCAGAGCAAGATGGAGGGGTGTCTACTAGCTTGGAGTCTGAGGTAGTGACTGATGCAGCCAACACTGTAAACTAGATCTGACTTTTGGATCCATGTCTGATGCTGTGACTCAGAATGCAGAGCTTTCATAGACTTGGGGGACAGTCTAGTCACAATTAAACTTTCATTATTCAGATAGCACTTGTAATTTTAATCAACTTTCCAATTTACTTTTATCATCAAATTTGCTTTTTTCTCTTGGTATTCGTAGTTGAAACTAAACCTAGGCAGACTCATATGCTAATTTCTAAGCCCTTGAGGGCTGCCTCTAATCACAGGCTTTTTAAATTGCTTTTCAACACAAAGAGACTAAAAGTACACGTGGGCCATATAGATAACACTGTGTTCAGGCACAGAAAGTTATTTAAGATTTAGCACAACACAATGGTAACTGCAAGACAATAGATAATAATCAGTCACAGTCATGTGATCAGGGGGCTGGAAAAAGGTTCTTAGATACAAGGTAATCACAGAGGTAAAACGTATATTAATATAACAGTGTTGGTTATGCAACACTGGGGAATGGGTAATAAAGGGATTATCTATCTTTTAAAACAATACAAATTCTGTTGTAGACAGTCCCTTTAACTAAGAAGTATGTGTCCGGTTGTTCAACTGTTGGACCTATTGACATTGATCAAAGATCCGATATTTTTAAATGGGCTCTTACAGTATATTTTACCAGAAGGGGTATTGGGTAAGAGCTTCCCCTTATGATTTAATTCACGGCTTCCCCCTGCAGTTTGGGATTAGTCTACTTGTTCTTAATTTGCTTCTGTTCACTGTTAAGTTAAGATGATTCTATGCATGTTTTATCCTATTTAACTTTTGTCTATTGCTCTACTTTTTCCTTATGATCTATAGGCTATTATCATAATAGATATCACTTTTAGATTGTAATCGTAGGCTAGCAGCACACTATAACCCTATTCAATTTGAGAGGTAGTTTCCTAATATTCCTTCTATTCACTGTTAACAAATGTAGTTATATATATTAGATGGTTTTTGGACTATACTACTATATGTGAAATTTCATTACATTCAAAGTGTAAAATTTATGGCCTCCAAAGGAAAATATTATTTTTATGCCTACTAGTGAGTCTTTCAGAGAAATTATGTTCTCCTCTATGGGCCTTGCACCCAGACTTGTCTGGGGTTAACTGCCTGGGACTCTGGGGACAGCACAGCTTTGTGAGAGTGCTATTGAGCACCTAGGGCTGAGCATGTTGCAAGGTCATAGGATGTGTACCCAGTCCAGTCTGAGAGTGCAGTCCCCTTCCATGTTTTGTATATGGCTAGGGTGATTACATAAGTCTCTGAACCCTTGACTTATTCCCAGTTTGTTTGATTGAGAGCTTCCATCTGTATGGCTGTATTAGGGACCCAGGTTTTGGGAGGGACCTTGTTGTGGTACCTGGGCTTGATGCGGTAATTAACTCTTCCAGCTTTTGATCTTAGCTGAGAGCTTGCAAGCGAGTGCTGGACTTTCTCTGTGTTATATATATATATATATATATATATATATATATATATACAGTGTATATATATATATATATATATATATATAAAAATACAAATATATTCCTATGTACTGATGTACTGCATGCACATATCGGGCCAGATCAGAAGTCGATCGATATTCAACGCTCACATTCATGCGCTAACTCTACTTGAAGATATATTTTTGTGCGCGTCGGATAGTGCTCGTATTACAAGTTGAAAGTAAAACAATTTCACTCGCACACTAAAGCCGAAGTTAGGATATCGCATGCTCGTTAACATATTCGCTATAGAAGTCAATAGAGTAAAAATAGGGGGGGGGAAAATGTAACATCATACTCACACGGAAACTGTTCGCATAATCTCAAGTGCGCTAGTATTTCACATTCCAATGTTCTTCATATTGAATAATATATTTTGGTAGATTTTTTGACTGTTTTTGGTTTATATTAAATCTTTATTTTTTATTTTTTTATTTTTTGTATTTGTCAATTTTTTGACACAAATTTTGAAGCCCTTTTTTAATTTTTATTTTTATTTTTGTTTTTATTTTTATTTTTAATAAAAAAAATTATTTTTAATTTTTATTTTTATTATTATTATTATTAATATTTATTTTTATTTTTATTTATTTTTATTTTTATTATTATTTTTAGTTTTATTTCTTTAACAATTTTTTCCTTGTTGGATTGTTTTCCCATCTATTGAAAATATCTTTTTGAGAAAATATCTTTTCAAGCCAAATAATCTGGCAACATACATGTATTTGTACATTGATTGGTGTATATCAGGGATAGCCAAAATATAATAATGTAAGGATACATAGGTTGTTTACTGTTGTCCTGTCCAGAAATTCTTGGGATACCATGTAACATATCATTATGATTTATTGGTTTTTGCCAGTCCTCCATGTGCCAATATTTGTTTTTAACTTTATTTTAAAATGTATTTATTTTGTTACTTTTATGTATCACTCTCTTGAGTGATTACCCAGTTTTTGTTGGATCCCCTTGCTGGTTTGTCATGTCCTGCATAGTATTGTTTTGTTTCAACCTAGTAGGAGTTTATTTGGAACTCCAATTTCATACGTTACAGATCGTTTCTTATAAACATTTAAGTTTTAAGTCAGGTGTAGTTTTGTGACTTGGGCTAATAGGATTTATGTAGATTGCGGTTTTTGAGCCAATTGGCAAACTCTCTTCACAGTAGAGATTATTTTTTGTTTTTCTCTCAATAAATTGAGATAGTTCGAGAACAGTGGTGAACTTATTTGTTATTTTTGACACTTGATAGATTCGGCACTTTTGATACTTGGGTATTTATCATTTA